>NC_051222.1:40215675-40233175 GCF_015220715.1 Pygocentrus nattereri | reverse complement strand
TAGGGGGCGATACGGCTTCTACTGTTTCATTTAAAAAGCTCTATAATGTTCATATGATCCACACAGTCGCTCTGACAGACTGTAATACACTACAGGAAGCGTAGGGGGCGATACGGCTTCTACTGTTTCATTTAAAAAGCTCTATAATGTTCATATGATCCACACAGTCGCTCTGACAGACTGTAATACACTACAGGAAGCGTAGGGGGCGATACGGCTTCTACTGTTTCATTTAAAAAGGCTCTATAATGTTCATATGATCCACACAGTCGCTCTGACAGACTATAATACACTACAGGAAGCGTAGGGGGCGATACGGCTTCTACTGTTTCATTTAAAAAGCTCGATAATGTTCATATGATCCACACAGTCGCTCTGACAGACTGTAATACACTACAGGAAGCGTAGGGGGCGATACGGCTTCTACTGTTTCATTTAAAAAGCTCTATAATGTTCATATGATCCACACAGTCGCTCTGACAGACTGTAATACACTACAGGAAGCGTAGGGGGCGATACAGCTTCTACTGTTTCATTTAAAAAGCTCTATAATGTTCATATGATCCACACAGTCGCTCTGTCAGACTGTAATACACTACAGGAAGCGTAGGGGGCGATACGGCTTCTACTGTTTCATTTAAAAAGCTCTATAATGTTCATATGATCCACACAGTCGCTCTGACAGACTGTAATACACTACAGGAAGCGTAGGGGGCGATACGGCTTCTACTGTTTCATTTAAAAAGCTCTATAATGTTCATATGATCCACACAGTCGCTCTGACAGACTGTAATACACTACAGGAAGTGTAGGGGGCGATACGGCTTCTACTGTTTCATTTAAAAAGCTCGATAATGTTCATATGATCGACACAGTCACTCTGACAGACTGTAATACACTACAGGAAGCGTAGGGGGCGATACGGCTTCTACTGTTTCATTTAAAAAGCTCTATAATGTTCATATGATCCACACAGTCGCTCTGACAGACTGTAATACACTACAGGAAGCGTAGGGGGCGATACGGCTTCTACTGCTTCATTTAAAAAGCTCTATAATGTTCATATGATCCACACAGTCGCTCTGACAGACTGTAATACACTACAGGAAGCGTAGGGGGCGATACGGCTTCTACTGTTTCATTTAAAAAGCTCTATAATGTTCTCTGATCTCCACCTCATACTGCTGCTCCTGTCCATTGCACCCCTTCATGCTCTTCTACTCGACGCAATCTGAACTCCATTCCTCCCTCTTCGTTCGCTTCAACTATCTTGACCACTCTTCCCCATCCTGACTCATTTTCTCCTCTCTCACTGGACACAGCTACAGATGTTTTCCTTTCTTCACTCTCATCTGCAATTACCTTTTTGTGTCCTCTCGTCCTCTGGTTCTAAATCCACTAACCTGTTTGTCTTCTCTTTCCACAGATGATATCCTACAACTGATCAAATCCAGTAACCCAACCACCTGCCCACTGGATCCCATCCTGTCCACATGGCTCCAGTCAACCTCCATGAATCTGCTGCTCTTCATCACTTTTCTCATTAACAGCTCCTGTGTTCCATCAACTTTCAAGACTGCAAGAGTCATTCCCATCCTGAAGAAGCCCACACTTGACAGCTCTAATCACATCAGCTACAGACCGGTATCACTTCTTTCTTTCCTTTCAAAAATTCTTGAACGTGCAGTCTATAATCAACTGTCTCTCTTTCTCAAACAGAACCAGCTCCAGGACCCCAACCAGTCTGGCTTCAAACCAGCTCACTCAACAGAAACTAATAGCAATGACCGAGAGGCTCCAGTCAGCAAGATCAGCTAAACTATCATCTGTCCCGATTCTACTTGATCTCTAAGCAGCTTTTGATACGGTCAACCATACAATCCTTCCGGACATCCTCACCAACCTTGGAATCACTGGCTGTGTGTGGAAGTGGTTCAAGTCCTATCTGGAGGATCGCTCTTATCAGGTAACATGGAGAAGGTCCACAGCCTCTCCATGCAGGCACTGGTGTCCCACAAGGCTCGGTCCTGGGTCCTCTTCTCTTTTCTCTTTACACTATCTCTTCATGGATGGCAGCTCACCACCTGAAGCTCAATCCCAGAAAGACTGAGCTGATATTCATCCCTGCGACTACAGGTCCTCATCATGATCTCACCGTCTCATTCGAGAACTCTCTGACTGTTCTGTCTGTAGGCAAGAAGTCCTGGCGTGACTCTGGATGGCCAGTTATCTTTCTCGACTCACATCGCAAACCTGACTCGGTCATGCAGGTTTCTCCTGTACAACATCCGGAGGATCCGACCCTTCCTCACCCGAGAGGCCACCCAGGTGCTCGTGCAGTCTCGTGTCATCTCAAGGCTTGACTACTGCAACTCGCTCCTGGCTGGTCTTCCCATGCAGGCCATCAAGCCTCTGTAACTCATCCAGAATGCAGCAGCACGGCTCGTCTTCAATCTGCCCAAGTTCAGCCACGTCACCTCACTGCTGCGCTCCCTTCACTGGCTTCCTGTAGCTGCATCAGATTTAAAACCCTAATGCTGGCCTACAAAGTCAGAAATGGACCAGCCCCTACCGACTTGATGGCAATGGTGAAATCTCGAACTGGACCACGAGCCCTTCAAGCTTCGAGTACAGCTCGGCTTGACACGCCATCCTTCAAGGCACGTGGAAGACCAGCGTTGAGAATGTTCTCTGTACTGGAGCCCAGGTGGGGGAATGAACTCCCACTGGCTGTCCTAACAGCAGAGTCTCTCACTGTCTTCAAACGCAGACTGAAGACCGTCTCTTTACACAGCACTTAAATGAGCCCTGAGTTAAGTACTGATTGTAGTGTATTGTATTGCATTTATTGGAATGTATTGCACTGTTCTGAGTTCAGCTCGGCTCCTTCTCTCTCTGTATTACAGTGACTTTTTATTTCTAGCAGTATCTGAGCTCAGGACCGTCTTTCTCTCTAACCTACTGGTAACTAGTAAAGACACTTTCTCTAGACAGACAAAGCACTTCTTGTAAGTTGCTCTGGATCAGAGCGTCTGCTAAATGCTGTAAATGTAAATATGGCTTCTATTTTTTTATTTAAAAAGCCAGCATAGATTACTCAGTTGTAGGAATAGTTGTTAGGTGTATGAATCGGAACATCATTGCCTCACCTGCGCTGCTTCGTTCTGCGTTCTGATTCAACATGTAGTTTATCTCCTGAGTGCAACTGGTGGGTTTCATCATAGGCCCGCCCCCAGGCGCGCCAAGCCCGTCCCCCCGGCCCAGCAAATCGCCCAGCGGTGGCATTATTCCATCCAATCCGGAGGAGTCTGGCTGACCCCCCCCACCCATAGGTTGAGGATCCTGCAGGCCCGGAGCCGACCCCACCCCCGCTCCACAGTCACCTATGGGGTAACTATATCCCTGCAAAGCGCTGGCGCCAACTCCGCCCACGTTTCCCACACTCTCACGCCCCTTGCCGCCTCCCTGCTCCTCTTGTTTGGGCATGGCGGCCCCCAGTGGCCGTTTCTGGGATATGATCTGTGTGCACTCGTCGATGACGGTCTTGATCTGCAGGATGCTGGCGGCGGTCAGTATGCAGAGTGCCTGTGAGTGGAGCACCACCAGAGAGCCGCTGTACATGAAGTCCACCAGCTGCTTCACTGTCTCCGCGGGAACCAGCGGCGGCACCGAGATCTCGGAGTGGCCGAGCAGCAGCTTGTCCTGGAAGAAGGGGCTGGCAGCAGCCAGGACGCAGGCGTGGGCGCGCAGCGAGGCGTCGTGGATCCGTACCGTGACGTCGCAGAACAGACCCTTGCGCCGCTGAGTGCGCAGTGCCTCCAGCACCGACTGGCTGGCGTTGTGCAGGTGGATATAATGAACCGTCTCAGAGCCCGACGACATGGCAGGAACACAGGAATGCAAGATCAACCTAAACAAACACAAACAGCAACAGTAGACAGATAATATCAGCACATATACGTACACCAGAGGGGCTCCTTAAGACGGTCTACATACAGGATACTGAATTATTCATAGAAGATACTAAATAACTTATAGTAAATACTGAATTATTCACAGTAGATACTGAATAATTCACAGTAGATACTGAATAATTCATAGTAGACACTGACTAGTTCACAGTAGATACTGAATAATTCACAGTAGATACTGAATAATTCGTAGTAGATACTGAATAATTCACAGTAGATACTGAATAATACACAGTAGATACTGAATAATTCGTAGTAGATACTGACTAGTTCACAGTAGATACTGAATAATTCACAGTAGATACTGAATAATTCGTAGTAGATACTGAATAGTTCACAGTAGATACTGAATAATACACAGTAGATACTGAATAATTCACAGTAGATACTGAATAACTCACAGTAGATACTGAATAATTCACAGTAGATACTGAATAATTCACAGTAGATCCTGAATAATTCACAGTAGATAGTGAACAATTCACAGTAGATACTGAATAATTCACAGTAGATCCTGAATAATTCACAGTAGATCCTGAATAATTCACAGTAGATACTGAATAATTCATAGTAGATACTGAATAATTCACAGTAGATCCTGAATAATTCACAGTAGATCCTGAATAATTCACAGTAGATAGTGAACAATTCACAGTAGATACTGAATAATTCACAGTAGATACTGAATAATTCACAGTAGATACTGAATAATTCATAGTAGATACTGAATAATTCACAGTAGATACTGAATAATTCACAGTAGATACTGAATAATTCACAGTAGATACTGAATAATTCACAGTAGATCCTGAATAATTCACAGTAGATACTGAATAATTCATAGTAGATACTGAAGAATTCACAGTAGATACTGAATAATTCACAGTAGATACTGAATAATTCATAGTAGATACTGAATAATTCACAGTAGATACTGAATAATTCACAGTAGATACTGAATAATTCATAGTAGATACTGAATAATTCACAGTAGATCCTGAATAATTCACAGTAGATACTGAATAATTCATAGTAGATACTGAAGAATTCACAGTAGATACTGAATAATTCACAGTAGATACTGAATAATTCATAGTAGATACTGAATAATTCACAGTAGATACTGAATAATTCACAGTAGATACTGAATAATTCACAGTAGATACTATAAGAAATATAAGCATGTTAAGACTCTAATAAATAGGTAATAACAGATTCTGCGATATTAATAATAATGAAACATTAAAAAGCCGTGTTCATGGCGTCTGTGCTGGTGGTTTGCCGTCCACTGCTGTGTGTGCAGGTCCTGGTCTGAGGAGCAGCCTGAAGGTCTTCAGCTATGCTGCCCTGCTGGACATGCATAGTGACCATGACGCCGAGGTTATTAACCGGTTATAGTTCCCGACACAGACGCCTGGACGCAGATCACTGACATCAGAGGGGCGCTATGACTGGTCAGTGGCTCAGCCGGACCCTGAGGGTTAAAGCGTAAGAGGGTCTGGACTGTGAGACGCGCGCGCGGACAGGTCTGTCAGGTCTCCTGCCGCGTTTGCATATTAATGAGTATGTAAATGACGGTAATGAGCGACTGAGTTGTGTTTGTTATGAATGTGAAGCGGCTCTGCGGCAGACAGACAGACGGACGGACGGACGGGCGGACAGACAGGCGGACAGACGCGAGGAAGAGGAGGGTGAGGATGAAGAGGAGCGTCTGTCCTGCAGCCGAGCTCGCGCGCGACAGGGAGACCAGAGGCGGGTATTGATTATTGATCGGTACCTGAGAGAGCAGAGCTGAGTGACCAGCGCTGTGAACTCCGCCTAAACCGCGCAGCCGGGAGCGCGCATGACCAGAACCGGGCCGAACCGGGCCGAGAGGGGGAGAGAGAGAGAGAGAGAGAGAGAGAGAGAGAGAGAGAGAGACGGAGGGAGACGGAGGGAGAGAGAGACGCTGTTTTTCTCTCCAGCTTTCTGTTTCTGCAGGAGCTGCTGACGGGGCGCAGCTACGGAGAAACTACGGAGGCCCTGCTGGGACTCAGCGCTCACGGACACGCGCCAAAATAAAAGTCCTTACTCACATACACACTATAAAATAAAATAAAGTAGAAAAAAAAATCCCATAGAATAAAACAAAACAAAATAAAAATAATACAATAAAGTAGAAAAGAAAAAAATCCCCTAGAATAAAACGAAAGAAAAAATAAAATAAAGTAAAAAAGAAAGTCCCCAATCAAATGAAAGCTGGAATAAAATAAAATTTTAAAATTATATTTGATCTGAAATAAAAAAAATCATACAAATAAATAAAAATGAAACAAAATCCATTACTGATTCAGAACCAGAATGCTTTATTAATCCTGCAGTTATTACAGTTGTAACCATGTTTTATATTCTGTTTATATTCTTATGAATACAGTAAAGTGGCAGTGAATATTAAACATGCTGTATAAAACAGTTCAGTTATTACACACATAATTACATTATTATTTCCTTCCGCCCGACGACCCCTGGGATGGGCTCCAGCACCCCCCGTGACCCAGAAGGAGAAGAATTACATTATTATTATTAATATTATTACTATTATTAGTATTACACATATGGTCAGTACAGTTTGGTACTGAGTATTGCACAGATGAACCATAGTCTCACGCATCGCACCTCTTTTATGACGCATTTTGAAATATTTACCTTTTATCATTTTATTATTTATTATTATTGTGTTTTTTGCTCGTTATTCCTTTATGTGTCTGTATTTCTACAATTTTAACATCTACGCTAACTCCAGAGTAACACCCCTATATTTATATACAGTACGGTTACTACATATTTATTTATGTACAGACACACAGGTGCATGTAGTGCCTATATTCATAAGGCATAGTGCTACATTGGACTTCATGCTATTCCATGTAAATGTGTCTCTGCTTCATCTCCACTTGAGCCGCTAGACTTACTGACTTTTGGGGCCCTTTCTTCTGAGCGACCCTGTTTCTAAAACGAACCGGGCGACAAATCTCGCAAGAAACACAAACCTTTTACAGGACTGCTGTCACTTATTCTCGTTCACGCTGCTCCGAGCAACGTGAACGCCAGTCTCGGCTCCTCTGGCGGCAGCGTCTCACTCTCTTTCCTCTCAGGCAGGAGTGAGTTAATGTGGTCACAGCTGCGCTGGGCGGCACTGAAATCTGCCGAGCCGCTGTAGCTTGACCATTTTCTTTACTGAGTGTTCCACGGTTTACCTGTGGTAGCTGTAACCCTGGGAGAGACGAAGAGGCAAGTCCTTGTTTTTTGTTTTTGGGTTTTTGTTTTTTTTTACACTGAAAATCCACAAAGGTGACCAAACAAACCTGCTACTGAATAAATGCTGAAACAGAAAGAAAACCAGAGACAAAGGGAAATAAAGAAAAGGAGAGATCACCAGCACAGGGCCTGACCGACCCAAACACCAGGCAAACACAAAGCACATAGGCAAGGGAGGGGGCGGAGCTACAGACAACAGACAGGTAAGACAGATAACAAGAGGGCAGAACTGGGGAGGAGACAAAGACCTGAACAGCTACAAAAACGCATGGAACAAGAGAACGAAGGCTGAGAGGGAGACAGACGAGGACAGGGCCAGGGCCAGGACTCCGAGGACCCGACTGACCGCTTGGCTGAGGCTGCCTTGAGGCTGCCTGGACTGGTGCTGCACCTTCATGACTAAGAAGGTTTTGGGCCTTGAAATTGTTGCGGAGTGACACCTTTGCCCCTTTGGCAAAGGACTCATCCCGGGATGGCTCTGTACCGTGGTCAGTGGACTGCCACCCGCGAGCTGTGGGAACACAGTGGGAGCGTTAACACCAGACAAGACTGAGATTTTAGAGGATGGAGAGGTTTGTTTAGCAGTCGGCGTGTGACGAAAGCTTTGGGCCTCCTTCTCGAGCGTCTTCCTAAGTCTGTTCTTAAGTGTGTTCTTGATGAAGATCCCGAGAAAAAGTCTGCGTCAGGTTCATGTCGTGTTCTTAAAGCGCAGAACTGTCCTCGCCTTTCTGCTCCTGAGGGCAGATTCCGTTCTTACCTGAGAACAAACCCCACACAGGGATCACCGGCAAGTCTTCGAGGAAACTGTGGAAGTGGATTTAGGAGGAGATCTCTTCCAAAACCTCAACGCTGGACTTCTCACTGTAGACGCCTCAAAGCCGTAAGCACCCACAACTTGTTTCAAGGGGTCTTCAGTAAAGACGACGGTTCTGTTTACAACCCTGAACGCTTTTAGAGCCATTTGGATGCTTCAGGGGTTCTGTGCGCTGAAACTGTTCCTCAGAGTGAAAATGATCCAATATAGTACCGAAAAGTGTACGCTTGATATCGTAACAACAGCAGAACCATTTAAATGCTATATAGAAACACATACACCACAGTCTCCATACAAACGGATCTTGGAGTGTTCACGGTTCCGTACAGAACCACGGTCTGTATTTAAGAACCTTAACAGTGCACACCCTGCGTGGCAGATTCCCGCAGTGCGAGCACTCACTGGCCACTTTATTAGAAACACCCACCTTGTGCTTCCACTCACTGGCCACTTTATTAGAAACACCAACCTTGTGCTTCCACTCACTGGCCACTTTATTAGAAACACCCACCTTTTGCTTCCACTCACTGGCCACTTTATTAGAAACACCCACCTTGTGCTTCCACTCACTGGCCACTTTATTAGAAACACCCACCTTATGCTTCCACTAACTGGCCACTTTATTAGAAACACCCACCTTGTGCTTCTACTCACTGGCCACTTTATTAGAAACACCTACCTTGTGCTTCCACTAACTGGCCACTTTATTAGAAACACCCACCTTGTGCTTCCACTCACTGGCCACTTTATTAGAAACACCCACCTTTTGCTTCCACTCACTGGCCACTTTATTAGAAACACCCACCTTGTGCTTCCACTCACTGGCCACTTTATTAGAAACACCCACCTTATGCTTCCACTAACTGGCCACTTTATTAGAAACACCCACCTTGTGCTTCTACTCACTGGCCACTTTATTAGAAACACGCACCTTGTTCTTCCACTCACTGGCCACTTTATTAGAAACACCTACCTTGTGCTTCCACTCACTGGCCACTTTATTAGAAACACCTACCTTGTGCTTCCACTCACTGGCCACTTTATTAGAAACACCTACCTTGTGCTTCTACTCACTGGCCACTTTATTAGAAACACCCACCTTGTACTTCCACTCACTGGCCACTTTATTAGAAACACCCACCTTGTACTTCCACTCACTGGCCACTTTATCAGAAACACCCACCTTGTGCTTCCACTGACTGGCCACTTTATTAGAAACACCCACCTTGTGCTTCCACTAACTGGCCACTTTATTAGAAACACCCACCTTGTACTTCCACTCACTGGCCACTTTATTAGAAACACCTACCTTGTGCTTCCACTAACTGGCCACTTTATTAGAAACACCTACCTTGTGCTTCCACTCACTGGCCACTTTATTAGAAACACCCACCTTGTACTTCCACTCACTGGCCACTTTATTAGAAACACCTACCTTGTGCTTCCACTCACTGGCCACTTTATTAGAAACACCCACCTTGTGCTTCCACTCACTGGCCACTTTATTAGAAACACCCACCTTGTGCTTCCACTAACTGGCCACTTTATTAGAAACACCTACCTTGCGCTTCCACTCACTGGCCACTTTATTAGAAACACCTACCTTGCGCTTCCACTCACTGGCCACTTTATTAGAAACACCCACCTTGTACTTCCACTCACTGGCCACTTTATTAGAAACACCCACCTTGTACTTCCACTCACTGGCCACTTTATTAGAAACACCCACCTTGTACTTCCACTCACTGGCCACTTTATCAGAAACACCCACCTTGTGCTTCCACTGACTGGCCACTTTATTAGAAACACCCACCTTGTGCTTCCACTAACTGGCCACTTTATTAGAAACACCCACCTTGTACTTCCAGTCACTGGCCACTTTATTAGAAACACCTACCTTGTGCTTCCACTAACTGGCCACTTTATTAGAAACACCCACCTTGTGCTTCTACTCACTGGCCACTTTATTAGAAACACCCACCTTTTGCTTCCACTCACTGGCCACTTTATTAGAAACACCCACCTTGTGCTTCCACTCACTGGCCACTTTATTAGAAACACCCACCTTATGCTTCCACTAACTGGCCACTTTATTAGAAACACCCACCTTGTGCTTCTACTCACTGGCCACTTTATTAGAAACACGCACCTTGTTCTTCCACTCACTGGCCACTTTATTAGAAACACCTACCTTGTGCTTCCACTCACTGGCCACTTTATTAGAAACACCTACCTTGTGCTTCCACTCACTGGCCACTTTATTAGAAACACCTACCTTGTGCTTCTACTCACTGGCCACTTTATTAGAAACACCCACCTTGTACTTCCACTCACTGGCCACTTTATTAGAAACACCCACCTTGTACTTCCACTCACTGGCCACTTTATCAGAAACACCCACCTTGTGCTTCCACTGACTGGCCACTTTATTAGAAACACCCACCTTGTGCTTCCACTAACTGGCCACTTTATTAGAAACACCCACCTTGTACTTCCACTCACTGGCCACTTTATTAGAAACACCTACCTTGTGCTTCCACTAACTGGCCACTTTATTAGAAACACCTACCTTGTGCTTCCACTCACTGGCCACTTTATTAGAAACACCCACCTTGTACTTCCACTAACTGGCCACTTTATTAGAAACACCTACCTTGTGCTTCCACTCACTGGCCACTTTATTAGAAACACCCACCTTGTACTTCCACTCACTGGCCACTTTATTAGAAACACCTACCTTGTGCTTCCACTCACTGGCCACTTTATTAGAAACACCCACCTTGTGCTTCCACTCACTGGCCACTTTATTAGAAACACCCACCTTGTGCTTCCACTAACTGGCCACTTTATTAGAAACACCTACCTTGCGCTTCCACTCACTGGCCACTTTATTAGAAACACCTACCTTGCGCTTCCACTCACTGGCCACTTTATTAGAAACACCTACCTTGTGCTTCCACTCACTGGCCACTTTATTAGAAACACCCACCTTGTACTTCCACTCACTGGCCACTTTATTAGAAACACCTACCTTGTGCTTCCACTCACTGGCCACTTTATTAGAAACACCCACCTTGTGCTTCCACTCACTGGCCACTTTATTAGAAACACCCACCTTGTGCTTCCACTAACTGGCCACTTTATTAGAAACACCCACCTTGCGCTTCCACTCACTGGCCACTTTATTAGAAACACCTACCTTGTGCTTCCACTCACTGGCCACTTTATTAGAAACACCCACCTTGTACTTCCACTCACTGGCCACTTTATTAGAAACACCTACCTTGTGCTTCCACTCACTGGCCACTTTATTAGAAACACCCACCTTGTGCTTCCACTCACTGGCCACTTTATTAGAAACACCCACCTTGTACTTCCACTAACTGGCCACTTTATTAGAAACACCCACCTTGTACTTCCACTAACTGGCCACTTTATTAGAAACACCCACCTTGTGCTTCCACTCACTGGCCACTTTATTAGAAACACCCACCTTGTGCTTCCACTAACTGGCCACTTTATTAGAAACCCTGTAACCATAGTGTTAAAGTATGTTCACTGTGATCTGTGAAAAAGCACATGGGTAAAGGTGTTAGTGAAATGTTTTTATTCTCACGCCCATAAATGGTCCCCTTACAGACTCTAAACGAGTTGAACAGTTTAAACAGAATTAAAAAGGCACACAGGGTGTAAAGCAGCAACAGTGCAGGGCAGTAGTGCACTGATGGTCTGGTGACCACAGTGCCTGTATAGTGTATACGCTCTTTAGGCTTATTCAGGAGTTGTTATGACGACAGGTAGATCACAGGTAAGGTGCAGGTAAGAGTGCAGCGCACCAACAGTACATCATTAAAGAGCCGGTTCAGTGTAAAAAATCCCTCCAGTTCACCCCAAACACCGTCGATCAGCCAAGACAAGCTTGCTTCTGTAGTTTCAGCACTGAGGCTCCGAGGCTAATGTAGCTAACACGCCCTGGAAGCCCCTTTGAGGCCTTTACAGTAAGGCAGACCTGCAGTTAGCACCATGCTAACTGGTGTACATAAGCTTCCATTGCTTGGTAGCTACATTGGCCTCGTGGCTCCAGCACTGGAACCCCAGAGGCAAACTGCAGACATCAAACACGAGTAAAGAGGTCACTCTGACTCCTCGCTTTAACTCTGGACGCAGCTGTAGACTCTCTTTACAGGTGCTGGACTCAGAAAAGATACAGAAAATACTGTCCATCCAATGAAAAGGCAGCCAGACCAATCAGATTAAAGCTCCTCATGGGCTTGACCAATGACGGAGAGGCCATCGTACGTTTGACCAATGAGGTGGAAGCTCATCATGAACTCAGCAAATGAGAAGAGCACAAATCCAGAATTCAGCCAATCAGAATAGAGCTCCTCATGCCTGGGTCTCGTACTGGACCAGAGGTCTGACCACGTAGACCCCGGAGGTGCTGGACTTCTGGTTCCCACGGTAACTGAGCCCAGAACGTGAGCGTGAGGAATGAGCAGAGAGATCCGCCTGAGCCTGACACAACTTCTGTATCAGGAACCTCTTATCACGACCCTCCTAGAGAGAGAGAGAGAGAGAGACAGAGAGACAGGGAGAGAGAGACAGAGAGACAGGGAGAGAGAGACAGGGAGAGAGAGAGAGACAGGGAGAGAGAGACAGAGAGACAGGGAGAGAGAGAGAGAGAGAGAGAGAGAGAGAGAGAGAGAGAGAGAGAGAGAGAGAGAGAGAGAGAGAGAGAGAGAGAGAGAGACAGGGAGAGACAGGGAGAGAAACGGAGAGCGACGGAGAGCCGGGGAGAGAGAGAGAGAGAGAGACAGGGAGAGGGAGAGAGAGAGAGAGGGAGAGAGACAGGTAGAGAGACGGAGAGAGAGAGAGAGAGACAGAGAGACAGAGAGAGAGACCGGGAGAGAGAGAGAGACACGGAGAGGGAGAGAGAGAGAGAGGGAGAGAGACAGGTAGAGAGACGGAGAGAGAGAGAGAGAGAGACAGAGAGAGAGACAGGGAGAGAGAGAGAGACAGGGAGAGGGAGAGAGAGAGAGAGGGAGAGAGAGAGACAGGGAGAGAGAGAGACAGGGAGAGAGACGGAGAGAGAGAGAGACGGAGAGAGAGAGAGAGACAGAGAGAGAGACAGGGAGAGAGACGGAGAGAGAGAGAGAGACAGAGAGACAGAGAGAGAGATTAATTACAAATTAATTTACATGTAAAGAATCAGTGAACCAGAGTCAATGTGCGAGTGAAAACGAATAGTTATGATTGTGTATGAGTGATGGTGAACAGTTGTATGAAAGTTATGGTGAATACATGTTTGGCAGAGAATGACTGTGAAAGTGAGTGATTGTGATAGTAAAAGACTCTTTAATAAATAATTGTGAGTGATAGTGAATGACAGAGTGATGATAGAGTGAGAGTGACAGTGAATGTGTGTGATAGTGGGTGACAGCTGTAGTGAACAACTGTGAGTGAATGACAGAGTGATAGTGAATAAATGTGAAAGAGATAGTAAATGATTATAAGAGTGACTGAACGACTGAGTTATTGTGAATGCCTGTGAGAATGAGCGATAGTGAAGGAAGCAGTAAATGAGTGTGAGTGATAGTGAGAGTGATAGTAAATGAGTGAACGTGATGGTGTAATGATGAACATGATGACGTGAGGTAATAACGCTGTGACAGTGAATGACAGAGTCACGGTTAATGGTTGTGAGAGAATGCTAGTAAACGATTGAGTGAGAGCATGAGTGAATGACTAAGAGCGTGATAGTGAACATATGAGGATTATTTTATTTATTTATTTATATTTTGAATGACTGAGTAATAGGGAAGGACTGTATGAGAAAGGCAGTCAACAACTGAGAGTGATAGTGAGCATAAAATCATAGTGAATGAGAGTGAGTGATGTGTATGTATGACATATAGAGTGACTGAAATGAATTGTGAGTGATAGTGAATGATTGTATGAGTGTACTAAATGTTTGAGGGTCATAGTGAATGAATGTGTCAGGGTGACAGCGAACGAATGTATAAAAGCGACAGTGAATGTCTGTATGAGGGCGATAGTGAACAAATCTGAGGGTGACAATGTATGAGAGTGATAGTAAACGACTGTATTAGGGTGATAGTGAATGTATGAGTGAGAGTGAATGACTATATTAGAGTGATAGTGAATGTATGAGTGAGAGTGAATGACTATATTAGGGTGATAGTGAATGTATGGGCAATAGTGAATAGGTCAATAGAAAATACATGAGAGTGATAGCAAATTACTATGAGTGATGATGAAAGACCATGAGAGTGATAGTAAATGTATGAGGGTGATAGTGAACGAATCTGAGGTTGACTGAATGTATGAGAGTGATAGTAAATTACTGTATTAGGGTGACAGTGAATGTATGAGTGAGAGTGAATAGGGCAATAGGAAATGCATGAGAGTGATAGTGAATTACTATGAGAGTGATCATGAAAGGCTATGATAGTGATAGTGAATAACTGAGGGTGATAGTAAATGAATCTGAGGTCGACTGAATGTATGAGAGTGATAGTAAATTACTGTCTTGGGTGATAGTGAGAATCTATGAGTGATAGTGAATGATAGTGAATATATGAGAACGATAGTGAATGTATGACAGTGAAAGTGAATGTGTTAGTGACCGTTATTGTATGAGAGTGATGGTGAATATGAGAACGATAGCGAATGTATGATAGTGAAAGTGAATGTATTAGTGACCGTGATTGTATGAGAGTGATGGTGAATATGTGAGAGCGATGGTGAATATGAGAACGATAGCGAATGTATGACAGTGAAAGTGAATGTGTTAGTGACCGTGATTGTATGAGAGCGATGGTGAATATATGAGAACGATAGCGAATGTATGACAGTGAAAGTGAATGTGTTAGTGACCGTGATTGTATGAGAGCGATGGTGAATATATGAGAATGATAGTGAATGTATGACAGTGAAAGTGAATGTGTTAGTGACCGTGATTGTATGAGAGCGATGGTGAATATATGAGAACGATAGCAAATGTATGATAGTGAAAGTGAATGTGTTAGTGACTGTGATTGTATGAGAGTGATGGTGAATATGTGAGAGCGATGGTGAATATATGAGAACGATAGCGAATGTATGACAGTGAAAGTGAATGTGTTAGTGACCGTGATTGTATGAGAGCGATGGTGAATATATGAGAACGATAGTGAATGTATGACATTGAAAGTGAATGTGTTAGTGACCGTGATTGTATGAAAGCGATGGTGAATATATGAGAACGATGGTGAATATATGAGAACGATAGCGAATGTATGGTAGTGAAAGTGAATGCGTTAGTGATCGTGACTGTATGAGAGTGATGGTGAATATGTGAGAGCGATGGTGAATATATGAGAACGATAGCGAATGTATGGTAGTGAAAGTGAATGCGTTAGTGATCGTGACTGTATGAGAGTGATGGTGAATATGTGAGAGCGATGGTGAATATATGAGAGTGATCGTGAATGAGAGTAAGTGTAGGGTCCACACCATGGCGAGCTGCTCTCTCAGCTGATTGATCACACGCTTATGAGCTCCAGCTAACGCTATCACATAGAACATCGCCAGGCTGCAACACACAAAACACATGACATTACACACACGTTCTGCACACAAGCATGCACTAGGCCTCGCACGACTACTGATGTAGATCAGTCATCACTACCACTACAGTAAAAACAAGAGCGTCATCTAAGACGAGCGCAGCTGTAGCGTCAGGGCATCAGCTCATCTGAAGAGGCAGCATGCGTTACTCATCCAACGCTGTACTGCTTAGCTGTAGTGTTAGCGTAGCGTGTGAGCTCATAAGAGAAGGCAGCCTGTCAAACCATCTTTAGTTGTAAGTGGGGAAACAACATTGTGACCTGCTTACAGGTAATTTAGACCAACCAGATGCAACCAAACCTCCATGTGTTGTGACATCACAACCAAAACTTACCCGTAAGCCAGAAAAAGGTGGATGTTCTGGTCATCGGGGCCAAATAAAACAGGCCTGGCCCTTCATTTATGAAAAATGATTGTAATTTAAGTTGCAGTCGCAGTTATTAAACCTTAAATTATTCCCCAAACCATTCAACCCTGACCTTCAGTGCCATCATCGAAATGGTAGACCTGTGATTTTCCCTCGTGTAGTCTCACCAGGTGATGACGAAGAAGGACACGGCGAAGGCCTCGGAGGACAGCGTGTACAGGAAGGCCATCAGCCCCTGGGGCAGCTGGGATACTGTCCGCGGGACGACCTCCCAGGACGTGGTGAAGTTCACAAACGGGCCGCAGGCTCTGGAGCTGTGGATTCTAACCCGAACACACGCGCCCGTTAATTTAAGGACCAACGGGGAGGCGTTATAGACGGCCACATGCTAACGCTAATGCTAAACTGCTTAACGCAGATGTTTATGAAGTTAATATCAACAGAAAAGACTTCAGTTATTACTGTTTTATTACTGCTGTAAACGTAATGGTGTTCGACTCACTGTGCGATGCTGACTACGACCGGCACTGCGGCTAACGCTAATCCGATTAGCAGCACAGCCAGGAAGAAGAAGGTGGAGCTGCTGGCTCGAAACGGCCGAGACGCTGGACGGCAGTTGTTCACCAGGGTCACCTGCGTCATAACACCGTTATTACGGCACTCACATTTATAACATCATCTGCATCATAAAACAGTTATTACAACACATTTATAACCTTATTACCATAGTAACACACATGCTATAATATCACCAGCATTATAACACTGTTTTTACAACACTAATCTCATCGGCTTCACAACACCCATGTTATAACATCTGCATTATAACACCATTATTACAACACTCCCATGTATAACTTCATTAGTATTACAACACTTAACATCACCTGCATCCTAACACCTTTGCTAAACATGCCACCTGCACCATAACATCTAACATGCCAAGTAATCTTAACAGTGCTGGGTTATAACACATTTATTAACAGGTAGACTAAGAAACACTGAGTTATAACAGTTTCATGAACAGACACAAAAAAAGTCTGGGTTGTAAACACACGAAATCACATCCTTATTCACAGACAGGCTAATAAAGCCTTGAAGAACAGTAAACGCATGAACATGTAGTTATAACACCTTTATGAACAGGTAAACTTAGAAACACTAAATTACACCCTTATTAATGAACACTGAATTAATAAACACCTTTATTAACAGGTAAACTAAAGAACACTGAGTTATAACACTTATGTACAGGTAGACTAAAGAGCACTGCATTATAACATCTTTATAACACACCCTAGACTAATAAATGCTGCGTTATAATGTTTTTATTATCACATAAACTATAAAACACAGTTATAACATTTCTATGACCAGATAAACTGAAGGACACCGAGTTGTATCTCCCAGGTAAAGTAATGA
>NC_051222.1:40183175-40213175 GCF_015220715.1 Pygocentrus nattereri | reverse complement strand
CTGACCCACACCCACCTCATGAGAGTGAAGCGGATCTCGAAGGCAGGTGAATAATCCTCAAAGCTGATGATGATGCTGAAGATGATGGGGGTGATGAAGTTGGCCAGAGTGATAACGATGGAGGGCAGATACTCGATTATCAACTCCACGATAAAGTAACACTTCTGACACTGTGAACAACACAGACACCAACACAGACACCAACACAGACAGAGACACAGACACCAACACAGAAACAGACAACACAGACACCAACACAGACACCAACACAGACACCAACACAGACACCAACAGAGACACAGACACCAACACAGACACCAACACAGACAGAGACACAGACAGAGACACAGACACCAACACAGACACCAACACAGACAGAGACACAGACACCAACACAGACAGAGACACAGACACCAACACAGACACCAACACAGACACCAACACAGACACAGACAACACAGACACCAACACAGACACCAACAACACAGACACCAACACAGACACCAACACAGAAACAGACAACACAGACACCAACAGAGACACCAACAGAGACACCAACAGAGACACCAACACAGGAACAGACAACACAGACACCAACACAGACACCAACACAGACACCAACACAGAAAAAGACAACACAGACACCAACAGAGACACCAACACAGAAACAGACAACACAGACACCAACACAGACACCAACACAGAAACAGACAACACAGAAACAGACAACACAGAAACAGACAACACAGACACCAACAGAGACACCAACACAGAAACAGACAACACAGACACCAACAGAGACACAGACACCAACACAGACACCAACACAGAAACAGACAACACAGACACCAACAGAGACACCAACAGAGACACCAACACAGACACCAACACAGACACCAACACAGAAACAGACAACATAGAAACAGACAACACAGACACCAACAGAGACACCAACACAGAAACAGACAACACAGACACAAACAGAGACACCAACACAGAAACAGACAACACAGACACCAACACAGACACCAACACAGAAACAGACAACACAGACACCAACACAGACACCAACACAGACACCAACACAGAAACAGACAACACAGACACCAACACAGACACCAACACAGAAACAGACAACACAGACACCAACAGAGACACCAACACAGACACCAACACAGAAACAGACAACACAGACACCAACACAGACACCAACACAGAAACAGACAACACAGACACCAACAGAGACACCAACAGAGACACCAACACAGACACCAACACAGAAACAGACAACACAGACACCAACACAGACACAGACACCAACACAGACACCAACACAGACACCAACACAGACACCAACACAGACACCAACACAGACACACAGATCTGTAAGACTGTCTATCAGATTATCAGATGCAGCAAACAGCAGGATCTCCTTGCTACCACAGTCATCTGCACTTAAAGTCAACAAACCCCAACACAACCTGACCAGTTCATCTGTCTGAGTGTTGGCTGTTTTACATACACTATATTGCCAAAAGTATTCAGCTTCACATGCATATGTACTTGAGTCTCCACTCTAATTCATACCAAAGGTGTTCTATGGGGTTGAGGTCAGGACTCTGTGCAGGCCAGGCAAGTTCTTCCACACCAAACTGGCTCATCCACGTCTTTATGGACCTGCTTTATGCACTGGTGAGCAGTCATTTTGGAGCAGGAAGGGGCCGTCCCCAAACTGTTCCCACAAAGTTGGGAGCATGAAATTGTCCAAAATCTCTTGGTGCTGAAGCTTTAAGAGTTCCTTTCACTGGAACTAAGGGGCCGAGCCCAACTCCTGAAAACACACCCACACCATGATCCCCCCTCCACCAAACTTTACACTCGGCACAATGCAGTCAGACAAGTACCGTCTCCTGGCAACCGCCAAACCCAGACTCGTCCATCAGATTTCCAGACGGAGAAGCGTGATTGGTCACTCCAGAGAACACGTCTCCACTGCTCTAGAGTCCAGTGGCGGCGCTTTACTCCACTGCATTCCACGCTTTGCATTGCGCTTGGTGATGTAAGGCTTGGATGCAGCTGCTCGGCCATGGAAACCCATTCCAACAAGCTCTCTACGCTGTTCTTGAGCTGATCTGAAGGCCACATGAAGTTTGGAGGTCTGTAGTGATGGACTCTGCAGAAAGTCGGTGACCTCTGCGCACTATGCCCCTCAGCATCCGCTGACCGCTCTGTCATTTTACGTGGCCGACCACTTCGTGGCCGAGTTGCTGTCGTTCCCAATCGTTTCCACTTTGTTATAATCCCACTGACAGTGGACTGTGGAATATTTAGTAGTGAGGAAATTTCACGACTGGACTTGCTGCACAGGTGGCGTCCGATCACGGTACCACGCTGGAATTCACTGAGCTCCTGAGAGCGACCCATTCTTTCACTAATGTCTGTAGAAGCAGTCTGCAGGCCGAGGGGCTCCGCTTTATACTCCTGTGGTCATGGAAGAGACTGGAACACCTGAATTCACTGATTTGGATGGGGGAGTGAAGAGATTTTTTGAAATATAGTGTATCTACACATATCAGGGAAAAAATATGAAACTAAAGAAGGCAGGTACACTCTTAAAGACGGTTCTTCAAAGGGTTCTTTGGTAAATACAGTGGTTCCACATAACACAATGGCTTGTGTTGTGTAGCCCTGCTGTCCGTTGTTGCTGTTTTTCACTTTTTGACGTCAGTTGCTCTTCATGATGCGTCAGAATCGTCCAGAATGACTTGGAAAAGATTGTTTCTCCTTTTACCTCCATTAAACGATATGAACCTTTTTAGAGATGCGAGGTTTTGCTCCAACAGCAGCGATATGGTTCTATATAGCACCGAAAAGGGGTCCACTATTGTAACAAGAACCGTTTCACAATACAAAGAACACTTTCCGTTTGCAAGTGGTTCTATTTAGAACCGTTTTTTACCAACGAACCATTGAAGAAGGATTTTTATTGAGAGTGTAAGATTTAGATTACGTTTTTAAGTGTTTTCTATATTTCGTTCTTAAAATCCTTACAAAAATATCAGCTATATAGATACACACACGTTTAAAAGTATGTGTGTTCTCTCACTGGGTGATGGGGCTGATCTTCAGGAGCTGGACTGAAGGCCTTACATGTTAGATTAACTACCAACATGATTATGAAGCGACAGAGGAACCAACCACTTATACTCTGAACAATAATAGTGGGAACCAATTTCATGAGTAAAAAACACTGCAGAAGTTCTAGGAACATGCCTGGCTGTGAATCTGTGCCATGGTCTAAGCAGGTTCTGGTTAGTTGTTAGACAGCGGCGGCACTGTCTGTTATAAGCTTCAGATAAAACCCACAGCGTGACTTTAACACACTTCAGATGACCCTGTTCAACCTAGAACGGCCCACAGCTCAGACGCCGTACCTGAGCCTGCTTCTGCTGGGAGAAGATGGTGGCGCTGTAGATGCAGTAGAAGCAGCACACCAGCACGGCGACGACGAACAGGTTCAGAGCGATCCGGAGAGAGTAAATCCGACACTTCTCCTTTCGGGAACGCTCCGCCATCTTCTGCCTGATCCGCTCCTCCTCCAGATCCGTCTGTGGACACACAAGAGCACAAACAGCAGAGTTAAAACACATCGGTCAGGCCAGAGCTGGACAACACAGGAACAGAACATCACCTTTAGCCTGCTCTAGATCGGTTCTGTCAAAGCGGTCACTTCTGTTTATTTGACATCGTCCTTGTGCGTCATCGTCCAGGCACACTGTACACCCAGAGCACAGCAACTGCACACGAAAAGCTGTGAAGTACTGCTGACCTTAAGGGTTTTCACAATTCGACTCACTGCTGCGTCCACCATTTAAGGTGGAGCGGAAAAGCTGAAGACGAAGCAGGCGAATCAGAAGATAAGCTCGGCCTCGTGGTGAACGCTGTTCTTGTTTCAGAGCACGTTCTACTGGAACCTGGTCCAGTGCATTAAATATCCAGGTCACATTTCACCTGCTATGCTGCGTGTAAACAGCGGCTTTAAGAGTCCCGGGCCCTGTTTGGCTGCAGTGTCGCAGCTCAACACCAGAGGGCAGTAATCCTCTTGTCCTGTTGGTGTTTTTCCGGAACACGTCGTTGGTTTACCTTCAGCTCGTAGAGCAGGCTGCTGTGTTTGAGTCGAGCCGCGTTCTCGTTGGTGATGCAGAAATCCCAGCCTGCGAATACCTTATTACAGAAACTCTGAAAACGCTCCTCGTCCTGGACCAGCTTCCTCTTAAAGCCCGTCGCTGACCTGAGCGCAAACACACACACACTGGGTTATACAGCTGCGCTGGACACGTATCACACACACTGTACACACATCGCAGGACCCGTATGTAATAACCATGTACCACATGCACAATAACATGTTCCCCATATACTTGTGTACCAATACATAATAATAATTATTCCAACACACAGACATTAATGTCTAAATAGCTGGCAGCACAAGTGAGTCCACCTCACAGTGAACAGGTCCAGTTGCGTCGGTATTTTGACCACCGTTATTATGTGCATTATCTAGCACTGCCTGAACCTCTTGGGCGTGGAATTCACCAGAGCTGCACAGGTGGCTACTAGAATCCTCTTCCACTCCTCCATGATGACGTCACGGAGCTGGTGGATGTTAGACACCTTGAGCTCCTCCTCCTTCCGCTTGAGGACGCCCCACAGGTGCTCAACTGGGTTTAGACGTACTTGGCCAATCCATCACCTTTACCTTCAGCAAGGCAGTTGTCATCTTGGAGGTGTGTTTGGGGTCGTTATCAAGTTGGAATACTGCCATGCGGTGCAGTTTCTGAAGGGAGGGGATCGTGCTCTGTTTCAGAACATCACAGTACAAGGTGGAATTCATGTTTCCCTCAATGAACCGCAGCTCCCCAGTGCCGGCAGCACTCATGCAGCCCCAGACCATGACGCTACCACCACCATGCTTGACTGTAGGCAAGAGACAGTTGTCTTGGTACTCCTCACCAGGGCACCACCACACATGCTGGACACCATCTGAGCCAAACAAGTTCATCTTGGTCTCATCAGACCACAGGACATGGTTCCAGTAATCCATGTTCTTGGACTGCTTGTCTTCAGCAAACTGTTTCTGGGCTTTCTTGTGCATCAGCTTCAGAAGAGGCTTCCCTCTGGGACAACGTCCATGCAGACTGAGTTGATGCATTGTGCGGTGTGTGGTCTGAGCACTGACAGGCTGACCTCCCACTTCTTCAACCTCTGCAGCAATGCTGGCAGCACACATGCATCTATTTTTTTAAGCCAACCTCTGGATATGACGCTGAACATGTGGACTCAACTTCTTTGGTGGACCCTGGCGAGGCCTGTTCTGAGTGGAACCTGTCCTGGAAAACCGCTGCATGACCTTGGCCACCGTGCTATAACTCAGTTTCAGGGTGTTAGTAGTCTTCTTATAGCCCAGGCGTCTTTGTGGAGAGCAGCAGTTCTATTCCTCACATCCTCAGAGATTCTTTGTCATGAGGTGCCTTGTTCACTGTGAGGTGGACTCACTTGTGCTGCCAGCTATTTAGACATTAATGTCTGTGTGTTGTTCTTTTCAGAGGACAGTAAATCTGCACTGCTGTACAAGCTGCACACTGACCACTTTAACTTATATCAGAGTTTAATTTCTACAGTGACGTCCCATGAAAATAAAGAATAAAATATTTGCAGAAATGTGAGGGGCGTGAGAGACTGTATGTATGTAAACACCTATAGGTAATAATGGTATGTCCTGTACCTCTTGACGATCCAGAGCAGGCTGAGGAGCAGGTAGGTGATGGTGCAGAGCAGGTAGGCCAGCGGCAGGTTGTAGCTGAATGAGAGGAAGTGGATGTTCTCCACTTTGTAGTAGCCATAAAACAGGTAGGTCTGCTCCAGGAACCCCTAGACACACACACACACACACACACACACACACACACATCACATACACACTTACGTATAGATACAGTCCTATATAACACCAGAATACACATAAATACAGCCAAACAGTTACAAGTGAAGTGAGGTTGAGAGATTCTGATGTGAAGTTGAGCGATTCAGTGAGTGATTCTGATGTGGAGTTGAGCGATTCAGTGAACGATTCTGATGTGAAGTTGAGTGATTCAGTGAGCGATTCTGATGTGAAGTTGAGCAATGCGGTAAAAGATTCTGATGTGAAGTTGAGCGATTCAGTGAGCGATTCTGATGTGAAGTTGAGTGATTCAGTGAGCGATTCTGATGTGAAGTTGAGCGATTCAGTAAAAGATTCTGATGTGAAGTTGAGCGATTCAGTAAAAGATTCTGATGTGAAGTTGAGCGATTCAGTAAAAGATTCTGATGTGAAGTTGAGCGATTCGGTAAAAGATTCTGATGTGAAGTTGAGCGATTCGGTAAAAGATTCTGATGTGAAGTTGAGCGATTCGGTAAAAGATTCTGATGTGAAGTTGAGCGATTCAGTAAAAGATTCTGATGTGAAGTTGAGCGAATCAGTGAGCGATTCTGATGTGAAGTTGAGCGATTCAGTGAGCGATTCTGATGTGAAGTTGAGTGATTCAGTGAGCGATTCTGATGTGAAGTTGAGCGATTCGGTAAAAGATTCTGATGTGAAGTTGAACGATTCGGTAAAAGATTCTGATGTGAAGTTGAGCGATTCGGTAAAAGATTCTGATGTGAAGTTGAGCGATTCAGTAAAAGATTCTGACGTGAAGTTGAGCGATTCAGTGAGCGATTCTGACGTGAAGTTGAGCGATTCAGTGAGCGATTCTGATGTGAAGTTGAGCGATTCAGTAAAAGATTCTGATGTGAAGTTGAGCGATTCGGTAAAAGATTCTGATGTGAAGTTGAGCGATTTGGTAAAAAAAATTCTGATGTGAAGTTGAGCGATTCAGTGAGCGATTCTGATGTGAAGTTGAGCGATTCAGTGAGCGATTCTGATGTGAAGTTGAGCGATTCGGTAAAAGATTCTGATGTGAAGTTGAGTGATTCAGTGAGCGATTCTGATGTGAAGTTGAGCGATTCAGTGAGTGATTCTGATGTGAAGTTGAGCGATTCAGTGAGCGATTCTGATGTGAAGTTGAGCGATTCAGTAAAAGATTCTGATGTGAAGTTGAGCGATTCGGTAAAAGATTCTGATGTGAAGTTGAGCGATTTGGTAAAAGATTCTGATGTGAAGCTGAGCGATTCAGTGAGCGATTCTGATGTGAAGTTGAGCAATTCAGTAAAAGATTCTGATGTGAAGTTGAGCGATTCGGTAAAAGATTCTGATGTGAAGTTGACCGATTCGGTAAAAGATTCTGATGTGAAGTTGAGCGATTCAGTGAGCGATTCTGATGTGAAGCTGAGCGATTCAGTGAGCGATTCACACCGTTCCAGAGAGCAGGTCGATGATGTGCTGGTGGAAATTCACGAGTCCTTGCCGATCACGGGGGGGATACACACTGCACTCACCCCCTGCAACACACACACACACACACACACACACACACACACAGGCAAGTTAATTCAACTCTGAATAACAACATTTTTGATTATAAACAACAGGCCAAGCCTTTCTCGGCCTACCTCCTCCATTGGCGAAGGTGGAGTTGACGGAGGTCGTGTGAGTGGCGGTGATGATGGGCAGCATCACGAAACTGAACATCAGCAGAAACATGACGAAGTTCAGCAGCACCAGGAAGCGCAGGAAGGAGAAATATGACAGAATTCCTGTTCCAAACATCCCTGCAGACACAGAGACAACATCACGCTTTATATTTAATACGACTCAGATTCCGAGGATACAGTGCAGAACCCCGAGACCCCCGTTCATTCATCTAATTTACTGCAGAATACACACGTTTAACACAGGATCACCCAGAATCCTCAGCAGCCCACTCTATGCTCAGCTGTGTGAGGGTCAGTGAGTCTCTCTCCCTTCATTCCAGCTCTTTTCTTCTCAGGAGCCTCACTTTCAGCTCCTTCAAGAACCTGCAGACACGCCTCCAAAGCTCAGTCTGAGAAGCTGGTTGATGGATTTCTGAGGTCTGGACTCTGGGGTGGTCAGTCCATCGTCCAGCTTCTTTGTTTGGTGTGTCCGTCTCCGTTTCTGAGTGGGGTTCTTCTTGATCAGCTACACGTCCTTTCAGACCCACAGCGCTGAGTGGTCTTCTCACAGTGGAAGGATGGACAGAAACACCTGTGGATGTTTTCAGATCTGGAGCAGCTTGATGTTCTCCTCTCTCTCAGAGATCAAAGCTTTCAGTGCTGTTTATCTGATGGGGCCAGTTTTGGGGTCGAGCAGGTCTTCCAGGTGGTTGTTAGGATGTAAGCACGCTGGCACACTATGGCTGCCACTTTGGAAAATGGTACCTCTTCACAGCCAAGGACGTTTCCAGTCTTCAAGATTTACCGGCCCCGAGACCTTCCCTGTGGCTAAGGACCCTTTCGGGGCTACTTAAGTGACCCTACACGCTGGTCTGGGGACCCCTCCACCGGGGGAGGGTCCTCTGTGTGTGAGTGTGTCCTGTTTAATTTAGGTTTGATTATATATTCTGTCACTTCGTAAAGCGCCCGGCTGTAAAGCGCCGCTGAGGGCGGGAAAGGACTACAGGAATAAAAGTGACGACGACCGTTTATCCGACGCAGGCAGATTATCTCACACCAACCCCCTCATAAACATCCCCTGAAGAGGGAATAACCCGTCGTTCTGACTGTAAACTAAACAAGGGGTGTGTTAAACAGCTGTGTGTGCAGTGAGTGGCGTCTCTGACCCTCGATCAGGTGGATGTCTGCTCTCCACAGCTGCAGAGCGCTCAGCGCCTCCACGCTCTCCTCCTTCAGCCTCTTCAGATAGTGACGAGAGCTCAGCCTCCACTGCGCCCAGCCGCTCAGCTCGCCGTGCTGCTGCAGCCTCTGCTCCCTGTTCACCGTGACGCATGTTAGAAAACGACCCAACTGTACCACATAAACCTAAACATCTGGACCCAGCAATGCGCCAGGTGTTCATCACGTTATTATTTATTATTATTATTACAACAGTAATGATTCATACATGCAGCATATGAACATACGTGTATTAATAACAGCAACAACGCCCTATATGTAGAATAATGTGTAGGGCTTATATTAACTAGAACACATCTTACATGTGCCGTATGTGTAAATCTTTATATAATTGTGTCTCATATATATTATACATATACATAATTGCGTATATTTATATACGCAACACACACACACACACACACACACATATATATATATAAAAAATCGCTGTTGTCAGACAAAAACTTTGTATCTCCATTTTTGATGATTTTCAGTTTTTGACATAATTTGAAAATACCTATGACTCTTTACATTGTGTGTAAATTTTATGATGAAAGGACTAATAGAAGTGACACAAAATGACTTAGAAAGACGTCTGGTTCCATTGACTTCCATTAAAATTACTGTAGGTTTTTTCCTTCTCCTGTAAAGTGACTATTTTGGAGATTCGAGGTTTTGTTCTGACAACAGCGATATTTTATATATATTGTATATATTTATATATACACACACACACACACACGTTAGTACATATATACAATCATCTATATGTGACAATGTTCCCCATGTGGACGTGCATCAGAACAAACCTCACATCTCCCAAACTGTAACTTTACAGGAGAAGGAAAAAACCCACTTGACTTTCAACGTAGGGCCGCGTACCCAGACGTCTTTCTGAGTAAGTCCATGACCTTCGTGCTGGTGCACTCACTGTGAAATGCAGGGCTTACTTTTATTGTTATTTTAAACCGACACACGTTTTTATGTTCTTGGCTCCATCGAAGCGTCTGTAACGCTACAGACTCTAAAGTCTGATGACAGAGAGGCTTCTAAGAGCTTCTGAAGACGTGAGGTGTGGAAAGTGTGAGAACTGTAAGTTAAAGGTGGTTTGTACTCTGTGCAGAGTTCCAGTGGCACCACAGCAGCTCTGAAGAGGAAACGCAGGCGCTGCTGCGGGTGACGGCTGCCGGCATCGGCGCCGATTCAGTTCCTCCCTCGATTCACACAAATCAGGCCTTCAGGCGTGCATTCACTGGCAGCAATGCACAGCAAGCATCGCAGAGCAAAGAGCTACAGAGAGGCCGAGAGGTTGACGGAATAAACGATAAACGGGCGTGTAACGTTAACCTCCCTCAATCCTTCCCTCCTCCCGCCGACCCGCGAACCGGCATCCTGAACTGACCCTCCTGAGCTCCTCCTACTCAGTGACGTCACGTGACTGAATCACTGCATCATCAGCACAAACTAACGAGCAGAACGAGCTTCGCTGAGAAGATCATTAACTCTGATCAGCTCTCAGCTTCATCATTAGAGCCAGACGGAGGAGAAAAAGGTGGATGAGCTGCTTTTCCACCGTTTACAGGCTTTAACGGCTGTTCAGAGCTGTTGCCACGGTAACGCTGAATGGTGGAGAAAAAGCAGATGAATTCCGATTTGAGGGTCACATTAAGGTCACATGGCCACGAATCGGAACGTAGCTGATCTAGCACCAGGAAAGTGGCTCAGGTCGGATTTGATGTCACATCAGGGCAGGAGATCGGATTTGTGGAATTCAGCCGGGTAACGTGGACGCAGCCTTAGAGTTTGAGGAAAGGTTCAGGTCCGAATCTGGGCTGGTTCTGACTGACTGGCGGCACCGACGCGAGTGGGCCTGATGGGACGTGTTCATTATCTAATTACTTCATTCCTGCTGTTATTTTAGGCTCATATCTCTGTGTAAAGATCGAGTCTGCTGTCAGAATAAAAGCAGTGAAATGAAATTAGACCTTCTTTAACCTTTTAGATGAATCGATGTAAAATACTCGTTAGTGGCAGCACTAATGAAACGTAAAGGACAGTGTATTTAATTTATATAAACCACTATACCAAACAAAAGAAGGAGATACCAGGTTCTGCTCCAACAGTGACATCATGCAATAATAATAATAATAATATTAATAATAACTCCGTGACTCTGACTTGTATCTACGTTTCTCCTCCAGGCTCAAGGGCAGCTCCCGGGCCAGTCTGTGGTCAGGAACGCTGCGGGCGGGCATCGGCCTCTCCTCTGTCCGTAGGGAAGCCCCCCTCCCGCTCCCGCTGTGGCTGCTGGTGGAGCCATAGCGCCCCCTGCTGATGCTGCGCCGCTTGGTGCTGTTGCTGCCGGAGGACTTCCTGCGGTACAGCAGGGACTGGTAACTGGGCAGCTGGTCCAGGAGGGGGTTACTGACCGCTCCGCTGCGGTTTGGGCAGAACACTGAGGGGGAACAACACCACCAGTCACTCACGGTCACAGTCACGGTCACAGAGTTCAGTAATCAATACCACACCCATTATCAATCTGAGCTCAGTAATGGGGTTTCTCAGTGCGTGTAAAACCTCAGTCTGATTTCTGAGATCAGATTAAGCTCTAAAAATGAAGAGGCTCGATCTGAGATCACACTGAACCAGTTACTGACACCGTCTGATTTTCTGCAGTTATCAGATTATTAAGTGTAAACACACTGAACCAGTTACTGACACCGTCTGATTTTCTGCAGTTATCAGATTATTAAGTGTAAACACACTGAACCAGTTACTGACACCGTCTGATTTACTGCAGTTATCAGATTATTAAGTGTAAACACACTGAACCAGTTACTGACACAGTCTGATTTTCTACAGTTATCAGATTATTAAGTGTAAACACACTGAACCAGTTACTGGCACAGTCTGATTTTCTACAGTTATCAGATTATTAAGTGTAAACACACTGAACCAGTTACTGACACAGTCTGATTTTCTGTAGTTATCAGATTATTAAGTGTAAACACACTGAACCAGTTACTGACACCGTCTGATTTTCTACAGTTATCAGATTATTAAGTGTAAACACACTGAACCAGTTACTGACACAGTCTGATTTTCTGTAGTTATCAGATTATTAAGTGTAAACACACTGAACCAGTTACTGACACAGTCTGATTTTCTGTAGTTATCAGATTATTAAGTGTAAACACACTGAACCAGTTACTGACACAGTCTAGTTTTCTGTAGTTATCAGATTATTAAGTATAAACACACTGAACCAGTTACTGACACAATCTGATTTACTGCAGTTATCAGATTATTAAGTGTAAACACACTGAACCAGTTACTGACACAATCTGATTTACTGCAGTTATCAGATTATTAAGTGTAAACACACTGAACCAGTTACTGACACCGTCTGATTTTCTGCAGTTATCAGATTATTAAGTGTAAACACACTGAACCAGTTACTGACACAGTCTGATTTTCTGCAGTTATCAGATTATTAAGTGTAAACACACTGAACCAGTTACTGACACCGTCTGATTTTCTGTAGTTATCAGATTATGAAGTGTAAACACACTGAACCAGTTACTGACACCGTCTAATTTCCTGCAGTTATCAGATTATTAAGTGTAAACACGCTGAACCAGTTACTGACACCGTCTGATTTTCTGTAGTTATCAGATTATTAAGTGTAAACACGCTGAACCAGTTACTGACCCAGTCTGATTTTCTGTAGTTATCAGATTATTAAGTGTAAACACGCTGAACCAGTTACTGACCCAATCTGATTTTCTGCATTTATCAGATTATTAAGTGTAAACACACTGAACCAGTTACTGACACAGTCTGATTTTCTGCAGTTATCAGATTATTAAGTGTAAACACACTGAACCAGTTACTGACACCGTCTGATTTTCTGCAGTTATCAGATTATTAAGTGTAAACACGCTGAACCAGTTACTGACACCGTCTCATTTACTGCAGTTATCAGATTATTAAGTGTAAACACACTGAACCAGTTACTGACACCGTCTGATTTTCTGTTGTTATCAGATTATGAAGTGTAAACACACTGAACCAGTTACTGACACCGTCTGATTTACTGCAGTTATCAGATTATTAAGTGTAAACACGCTGAACCAGTTACTGACACAGTCTAATTTCCTGCAGTTATCAGATTATTAAGTGTAAACACGCTGAACCAGTTACTGACACCGTCTGATTTTCTGTAGTTATCAGATTATGAAGTGTAAACACGCTGAACCAGTTACTGACACCGTATGAAGTGTAAACACACTGAACCAGTTACTGACACCGTCTAATTTCCTGCAGTTATCAGATTATTAAGTGTAAACAAGCTGGACCAGTTACTGACCCAATCTGATTTTCTGCAGTTATCAGATTATGAAGTGTAAACATGCTGAACCAGTTTCTGACACAGTCTGATTTTCTGCAGTTTTCAGATTATGAAGTGTAAACACGCTGAACCAGTTACTGACACAATCTGATTTTCTGTAGTTATCAGATTATTAAGTGTAAACACACTGAACCAGTTACTGACACAGTCTGATTTTCTGCAGTTATCAGATTATTAAGTGTAAACACACTGAACCAGTTACTGACACAATCTGATTTTCTGCAGTTATCAGATTATTAAGTGTAAACACACTGAACCAGTTACTGACACAATCTGATTTTCTGTAGTTATCAGATTATTAAGTGTAAACACACTGAACCAGTTACTGACACAGTCTGATTTTCTGTAGTTATCAGATTATTAAGTGTAAACACACTGAACCAGTTACTGACACAATCTGATTTTCTGCAGTTATCAGATTATTAAGTGTAAACACACTGAACCAGTTACTGACACAGTCTGATTTTCTGTAGTTATCAGATTATTAAGTGTAAACACACTGAACCGGTTACTGACACAGTCTGATTTTCTGCAGTTATCAGATTATTAAGTGTAAACACACTGAACCGGTTACTGACACAATCTGATTTACTGCAGTTATCAGATTATTAAGTGTAAACACGCTGAACCAGTTACTGACACAGTCTGATTTTCTGCAGTTATCAGATTATTAAGTGTAAACACACTGAACCAGTTACTGACACAATCTGATTTTCTGTAGTTATCAGATTATTAAGTGTAAACACACTGAACCAGTTACTGACCCAATCTGATTTTCTGCAGTTATCAGATTATTAAGTGTAAACACACTGAACCAGTTACTGACACAATCTGATTTTCTGCAGTTATCAGATTATTAAGTGTAAACACACTGAACCAGTTACTGCCATCCATCCATCCATCCATTTTCCAAGCCGCTTCTCCGTCAGGGTCGCGGGGGGGAGCTGGAGCCTATCCCAGCAGTCTTCGGGCGGAAGGCAGGATACACCCTGGACAGGTCGCCAGTCCATCACAGGGCAATTACTGCCACAATCTGATTTACTGCAGTTATCAGATTATTAAGTGTAAACACACTGAACCAGTTACTGACACAGTCTGATTTACTGCAGTTATCAGATTATTAAGTGTAAACACACTGAACCAGTTACTGACACAGTCTGATTTTCTGCAGTTATCAGATTATTAAGTGTAAACACACTGAACCGGTTACTGACACAATCTGATTTTCTGCAGTTATCAGATTATTAAGTGTAAACACACTGAACCAGTTACTGACACAGTCTGATTTTCTGCAGTTATCAGATTATTAAGTGTAAACACACTGAACCAGTTACTGACACCGTCTGATTTTCTGTAGTTATCAGATTATTAAGTGCACGTAAACGCATTATTGTTCTGTTTTTCTTGGTGAAAAAGGCCTCATCTTATGTATTAGTATCAAGCTAAATGCTTAAGGTGTGAGTTTAAAGCTATAAACTTATGTTTAAATGTGGCAGTTTGGTGTGAAACACTCAGAGCTGCTCACAGTGGTGGTGATGGGAACCAGACGTCCCCCTCTAAAAGCTCCTCACAGTGGTGGTGATGGGAACCAGACGTCCCTCTAAAAGCTCCTCACAGAAAGTTCCTACATGAACTGGTTCTGAATTCACTGCCTGATGACTGAGACACTGTTTTATAAGAGTTTAGAGAACTTCAACTCCATTCATGGTGGAGGGAGACATGCAGGGCGCTGTGCGGTAAAATAGTCCCCAAAGAAAACTCATTATTCCAGATTTTCCACTGCTTTCCATCATCAACGTTCCATATAAGCTCAGAAGACTCGTGTAGGTTCTCTGGTGGTTCTGGATGGTAAATAAAGTGTCTATATGTGTGTATTTGTGGTAAAATGGGTGTAGCCCAGTTTAACCATGTCCTTCCGGCAGTGGACGCTGGCCGTGTCACTGTGTTCCCCGCAGAGATCCTGTTACTCCTCATCTATTATTGAGGAACACCATCTAGAACCATGTTCTGCTACACTGCGCTGTCTGTTTAATAATACAAAAGCGGTTTGGCTGCAGATGAACGTATGAAAATGAGTCCAGTGTGGTGGTGCTGTAGGAACCGCAGGGTCACACCATATGACATCATGAAATGAACACCCAATATATAAATAAACAAACACAAATAAACCGACGTCATACGTCCAGAATGGTTCTGATCACTAGCTGGAACTTACAAAAGGGTTAGAATTACTGATGCACTCTGAAAAACATGGTTCTTCAAGGGTTCTTGATTACAGAAAACGGCTCTATATAGAACCAAGAACACTTAAAGAACCATTAGCATGCTTGAAGTGTTCTCTGCATGGTGGAATGGTTCTGCAGAATGATGGAGAAGGTGTTGTATATGGTTCTACATAGCACCAAAAACAGTTCTGTAACTGCTCCTAAAGAACCCCTGAAGAACCATCTTTTTAGGAGTGTAGCCAAAACCTGGTCTGACGGTCTAACCCTTGATGAGGTTCCTTTAAACAGACACAAACAGCCCAGTGTTAATCCCAGAAACGGGAACCGAACGTGTTAATGTCGGAACATGCAGGAGAGCAGAGTCATCCTGCAGGAATGCTGTTCAGACGTGCAGGAGCACACTCGGCTCCTCCACACCCACACTGATTATTACGTGGCTCCACTGAGCTCCTCCACGCCGAGGGAACGCGCTCGGCTCCTCCACGCTGAGAGAACACGCTCGGCTCCTCCACGCTGAGAGAACACGCTCGGCTCCTCCGCGCTGAGAGAACGCGCTCGGCTCCTCCGCGCTGAGAGAACGCGCTCGGCTCCTCCGCGCTGAGGGAACGCGCTCGGCTCCTCCACGCTGAGAGAACACGCTCGGCTCCTCCGCGCTGAGAGAACGCGCTCGGCTCCTCCGCGCTGAGAGAACGCGCTCGGCTCCTCCGCGCTGAGGGAACGCGCTCGGCTCCTCCGCGCTGAGAGAACGCGCTCGGCTCCTCCGCGCTGAGAGAACGCGCTCGGCTCCTCCACGCTGAGAGAACGCGCTCGGCTCCTCCGCGCTGAGGGAACGCGCTCGGCTCCTCCACACCTACACTGACTATTACGTGGCTCCACTGAGCTCCTCCACGCTGAGAGAACGCGCTCGGCTCCTCCGCGCTGAGGGAACGCGCTCGGCTGCTCCACGCTGAGAGAACGCGCTCGGCTCCTCCGCGCTGAGGGAACGCGCTCGGCTCCTCCGCGCTGAGGGAACGCGCTCGGCTCCTCCACACCTACACTGACTATTACGTGGCTCCACTGAGCTCCTCCATGCTGAGAGAACGCGCTCGGCTCCTCCACGCTGAGAGAACGCGCTCGGCTCCTCCACGCCGAGGGAACGCGCTCGGCTCCTCCACACCTACGCTGATTATTATGTGGCTCCACTGAGCTCCTCCGCGCAGAGAGAACGCGCTCGGCTCCTCCACACCGAGAGAACGCGCTCGGCTCCTCCGCGCCAAGGGAACGCGCTCGGCTGCTCCGTGCCGAGGGAACGCGCTCGGCTCCTCCGCGCAGAGGGAACGCGCTCGGCTCCTCCGCGCAGAGGGAACGCGCTCGGCTCCTCCGCGCCGAGGGAAGGAACGCGCTCGGCTCCTCCGCGCCGAGGGGTCATTTATCAGGTTCTGCTCAGGATACAGTCTGTCTGTGGTCCGAGACCGACAGCGGCGCTGACTCATTAACCCAATTAGATTTGATTTTTACCGGAGTAAAGTCTCCAGCTGGACAAGCAACACAGTTTTCAGCTGCTGAATGAATGAAGCTTCAGTGAAGACCACCGAAAGCGGAGCCCACCTCGGCAGACCCACAGGGCCATTTCTCCAATTTTGTGCGATGCACTTCAGCCAGTCGTTTCAGCGCAGCCTATAGGAGAGCAAGTGTGTCTGGTGGTTCTTCTCGTCACCTGATAGGTCGGATTTATCAGAGAAAGTTGCCCACCTGGAGAGCGCCGCGCACCGTGAGCGCTGTGAAAGGGGTACGAGTTCTAATGGAGTTCTAATGGAGCTGTGGTCTGAACAAGAAGTGGTCTGAGATCTCAAAGCACCAGAAAGAAAAGACTTCACTTACACTGAGAACACAGAACTCAGGCCATTTGCAGTGGGTTCCCATCCAGATTCACTTTACAGAACCCGGTTAGGTTCTTTTAAAACAAACTATATGTGAAAACACTGGTGAACTACAGGCAATAACAGCAGAACAGTTCTATTCAGTTCCCTCCAGTTCCGTTCAGTACAGTTTAGTTCCGGTCAGGTCAGTTTAATTCAGTTCATTTCAGTTTAGCTTAGTTCACTTCAGTTCAGTTCTGTTCTGTTTAGTTCAGTTCTGTCTAGTTCAGTTTAGTTGTGTTCTATTTAATTCAGTTCTGTTATGTCTAGTTCAGTTTAGTTCAGTTCAGTTCAGTTCTGTTATGTCTAGTTCAGTTTAGTTCAGTTCAGATTAGTTTAGTTCAGTTGTGTTCTGTTTAGTTCAGTTCAGATTAGTTTAGTTCAGTTGTGTTCTGTTTAGTTCAGTTCTGTTCTATTTAGTTCAGTTGTGTTCTGTTTAGTTCAGTTCAGATTAGTTTAGTTCAGTTGTGTTCTGTTTAGTTCAGTTCAGATTAGTTTAGTTCAGTTGTGTTCTGTTTAGTTCAGTTCTGTTTAGTTCAGTTTAGTTCAGTTCTGTTCTGTTTAGTTCAGTTCAGTTCTGTTTAATTCAGTTCGGTTCTGTTTAGTTCAGTTCAGATTAGTTTAGTTCAGTTGTGTTCTGTTTAGTTCAGTTTAGTTCTGTTTAGTTCAGTTCTGTTCTGTTTAGTTCAGTTCAGATTAGTTTAGTTCAGTTGTGTTCTGTTTAGTTCAGTTTAGTTCTGTTTAGTTCAGTTCTGTTCTGTTTAGTTCAGTTCAGATTAGTTTAGTTCAGTTGTGTTCTGTTTAGTTCAGTTCTGTTCTGTTATATTTAGTTCAGTTCAGATTAGTTTAGTTAAGTTCAGTTTAGTTCTGTTCTGTTTAGTTCAGTTCTGTTTAGTTCAGTTTAGTTCTGTTTAGTTCAGTTTAGTTCTGTTATGTTTAGTTTAGCTCAGGTTAGTTCAGTTCAGTTCTGTTTAGTTCTGTTCTGTTTAGTTTAGTTCAGTTCTGTTGTGTTTAGTTCTGTTCAGTTCAGTTTATTTTAGTTCAGTTCAGTTTAGTTTAGTTCAGTTCAGTTGTGTTTAGTTCAGTTCAGTTCTGTTATGTTTAGTTCTGTTTAGTTTAGCTCAGTTCAGTTTAGTTTAGTTCAGTTCAGTTATGTTTAGTTCTGTTATGTTTAGTTCTGTTTAGTTTAGTTTAGTTCAGTTCTGTTGTGTTTAGTTCAGTTCAGTTCTGTTATGTTTAGTTCTGTTTAGTTTAGCTCAGTTCAGTTTAGTTTAGTTCAGTTCAGTTCAGTTCTGTTATGTTTAGTTCTGTTTAGTTTAGTTCAGTTTAGTTCAGTTCAGTTCAGTTCTGTTATGTTTAGTTCTGTTTAGTTTAGTTCAGTTTAGTTTAGTTTAGTTCAGTTCTGTTATGTTTAGTTCTGTTTAGTTTAGTTCAGTTTATTTTAGTTCAGTTCAGTTCAGTTCTGTTATGTTTAGTTTAGTTTAGTTCAGTTCAGTTCAGTTTAACTGAGTTTCGTCGGCTTTAGCTCAGGTTAGTTCCAGTCAGTGAGCTGAGCTGTGAGGAAGTGGCCCCGGGGCTAAGTCGGCTTCCCTGATCTCCAGACCCAAACCGCTTCGCCGTTTAAGGTGGAACGGGAAACTTGCCGGAGAACAGCTTCAGCTCCAGAATTCAACTCTCTGCCTCGCTTATTCACACCAACACACCCAGCCGCGAAACCGGCGGATAAACAGCGCTGGCCCGGATTAAAGCGCCCGCGAGCGGCGTTGTTTACACTTAGCTCGGGTTAAACTCGCTGCCCGGCTAGGCTAGGCTAACGGGTTCCTGAGAGCTGGATAGGGGCTTCTTACCCGCGTCCACCGCGTCCATCCTCTGATCCCACTGCCCGGAGCGGCGCCTCAGATCATCTGTATCAGGGACGCGCTGTCCCTCCGTCTGTCCGTCCGTCTGTCTGTCCGTCTCTGTGTTTGTGTAGCTCTGTTAGCTCCACCCTGCCGAATTACCACAGAGCAGCAGTCGGGAGCGCGCACAGCGACACAGCTACGAGGCGCGCTCCCGACTCCTGTAGGGATCCAGCGCTGTGAGCCTGTTAACCCTTTAGAACCCGCAACGCCACTGATCCACCACCACCAACAGTATTAACTCTACACTACCACTACAAACTCTACACTACCACTACAAACTCTACACTACCACTACAAACTCTACACTACCGCTATTAACTCTACACTACCACTACAAACTCTACACTACCACTACAAACTCTACACTATCACTATAAACTCTACACTACCGCTATTAACTCTACACTACCACTGTAAACTGTACACTAACACTATAAACTCTACACTACCACTATAAACTCTACACTAACACTATTAACTCTACACTACCACTATAAACTCTACACTACCACTGTAAACTCTACACTACCACTATAAACTCTACACTACCAATATTAACTCTACACTACCACTATTAACTTTATACTACCACTATAAACTCTACACTCACATTATTAACTCTACACTAGCAGTATTAACTCTACACTCACATTATTAACTCTACACTAACAGTATTAACTCTACACTCACACTTTTAACTCTACACTAACAGTATTAACTCTTCACTCACACCATTAACTCTACACTCATATTATTAACTCTACACTAACACTATTAACTACACTCACTATTAACTCTATCTACACTCTACACTCACATTATTAACTCTACGCTCTCATTATTAACTGTACTAACACTATTAACTCTACACTCACATTATTAACTCTACACTAACACTTTTAACTATACACTAGACTGTTAACCCTGCACTAACACTCTTAACTATACACTAACAAGATTAGCCCTACACTAAAACTATTAATCCTACAGTAACACTATTAACAATACACTCACACTATTTACTCTACCATTATTAACTCTAGACTAAAAAATGTAACTCTAACACTAACACTATTAACTCTACACTAACACACTACATTAACAATATTAATCCTACCCTAACACTCTACTCTAACAGTCTACAGTAACAACACTACCTCTGCACTTAACTCTAATTCTACACTAACACTAGTACTCTGTACTAACACTGTTAACTCTACACTAACACTGCCGACACTACCTAACCCTAACCCTAACACTAACACTATTAACTCTACACTAACATTATTAAACATAAACTAACACTAATAACCCAACACTACCACTATTAACCCAACACTAACACCATTAACCCAACACTAACATTATTTACTACACACTAACACTATTAACCCAACACTAACACCATTAACCCAACACTAACGCTATTTACTACACACTAACACTATTAACCCAACACTAACACCATTAACCCAACACTAACACCATTTACTACACACTAACACTATTAACCCAACACTAACACCATTAACCCAACACTAACACTATTTACTACACACTAACACTATTAACCCAACACTAACACCATTAACCCAACACTAACGCTATTTACTACACACTAACACTATTAACCCAACACTAACACCATTAACCCAACACTAACGCTATTTACTACACACTAACACTATTAACCCAACACTAACACCATTAACCCAACACTAACACTATTTACTACACACTAACATTATTAACTCAACACTCACAGTATTAGACCTTCACTAACACTATTAATTCTGCACTAACACTATTAACCCTAGACAAACACTATTAACTCTACAGTAACAATATTAACCCTACACCAACACTATTAACTATACACTTACACTATTAACTCAACACTCTCACTATTACCTCTGCACTCACACTTTTAACTCTGCACTAACATTATTAACTCTACAGTAACACTATTAACCCTACACCAACACTATTAACTATCTAACACTAGCAGTATTAACTCTACACTCATAGTATTAACTCAACACTCTCACTATTAACGCTGCACTAACAGTATAAACTCTACTGTAACACTATTAAACTTACACCAACACTATTAACTATACACTTACACTATTAACTCAACACTCTCACTATTACCTCTGCACTCACACTTTTAACTCTGCACTAACATTATTAACTCTACAGTAACACTATTAACCCTACACCAACACTATTAACTATCTAACACTAGCAGTATTAACTCTACACTCATAGTATTAACTCAACACTCTCACTATTAACGCTGCACTAACAGTATAAACTCTACTGTAACACTATTAAACTTACACCAACACTATTAACTCTACACTAGCAGTATTAACTCTACACTCATAGTATTAACTCAACACTCTCACTATTAACTCTGCACTAACACTATTAACTCTACAGTAACACTATTAACTCTACACTAGCACTCCTTACCTTTCATTACAGCTGTTAACTCTGCATTAGGATTTAGAATTTAGAACCACTTTACCAACTGTGTGCTGCACACTGTGGAATTAGTGCATATAACCCATCCATGCAGTGAAACACACACATGCATGCACACTAGTGAACACACACACTAGGGGGCAGTGAGCACACTTGCCCAGGGCAGTGGGAAGCCCTGTCCACGGCGCCTGGAGAGCAATTAGGTGCCTTGCTCAAGAGCACTTCAGTCATGGACTGTCAGCTGAGGGGATCGAAGTGATGACCTTCCAGTAACAGGGCTGGTTCCCTGACCTCCAGCCCATGACTGCCCGCATTATTATACACATTCACACGGTGTATAATAACACTGCATATTAATGTATTCACTGATGAGTATCATTAAAGCCCTTTTCATGACCGGATAGAAGTGAATGGCCAGACTGGCTCGAGCTGGAGCAGGAAAGCATCTCAGAATGAACAGCACATCCAGCCTTGAGGTGGATGGGCTACAACAGCAGAAGACACAGTACTTCACTACGGTTTGACCAGCTTTACGTCAGTAACAGCAGCTTAACTCACATTTTAACATCATTCTGATGAAGTGTTTACCTTTCAGCTGTGTGTGTTTATGGTCAGTTGCTTGGTAATCATGACAGCTGATCATTGACTCTGATCGTGGATGTTAAGATTCTCTTACTGAAGATCAGATGCTGTAAGATCAGATAAGATTCCTGATGTAAGATCAGATTTGATTCCGTAAAATGAATTAGTGTGAAGTCTTTTCTTGACTGTCTGATCAGAACTCAGGACTAAAGTAGAGGGAGTTTCTATAATTCGGCTGCTGGTTCTAAAAGGAACGTGTCCATCATCTTGTGGAAACCATGTCATGAAGAACTTTTTGTTTTGAAAAGCAAAGGGAGGTCCCTGTATTAGTATAGTTTTCCTAATAAAGTGCTTGGTGTGTGTATATGCTTAGTTCTTCAAGGGTTCTTTAGAACAGGGAATGGTTCTATTTAGAACCATGAGCTCTATAAGACTTAAATGGTTCTCTGCCTGGTGAAAATGCTCTTCAGATTAATGGAGAATAAGTTGTATTCAGTTCTAAATAAAACCAAAAAGGGTTTGTCTATTGTAGCAAGCTTGACTTTGAAACAATAACAGAACCCTTTTTTGCTGCTATCTAGAACCTTTTTCAAAAATGTTTTTGCTGCTATATAGAACCATTTACAAAAATGCTCAGATACGTCAGTGATCACTCTTAGTGATCTAACCCAGCTAATGCTAATTATACACTCTTAAAAGGTGGTTCTTCAAGGGTTCTTTAGTAAAGGCAATGGCTCTGTTTAGAACCATGAATTCTTTATAAAACCTTTTGTATGCTTAAATGGTTCTCTGCATGGTGAAATGGTTCTTCAGATTAACTGGATAAATGTTTTTTATGTAGAATGCTTTTGAATAGGGTTCTATGTAGCACCAAATGATGTTCTGGTGATGTTATAATTTCAAGCGTGTTACAATAGAAGAACCATTTTTGGTGCTATGTAGAGTCATATACAACACATTCTCCATCAATCTGAGGAACCATTTCATAATGCAAAGAATAATTTAATTGTGCCAATGGTTCTATATGGAATTTGTGGTTCTAAACAGAGCCACTGGCTTTACTAAAGAACCCCTGAGGAAGCGTCTTTAAGAGTGTATAATTAGCACTAGCTGGTTCTGATCTCTAACTGTGGTCAGTGAAATCTGAGCTACACTGAATGTTAATCGGGCCTCACATGAACTTCACATGTGTTCTCCACATCACGCTCAAGTCCAACAAAGAGCTGGTCTCGCAGGGTCAGAGGGGCTTTTGTCTGGAGGACATGGTGGACACCTCCCCCACCTCCCTCTGGACCCTCCAGAGTAAAAGTCTCAGGGGTTTTCAAGGGTCAGTGTGCATGTATAAAGCCCCAGGGCTGCTGGGATACTGAGGCTCTGACTCTTTCCCAAAGGGCTTTGCATCGTGAAACAGAGCCTAGCATGTAGCACTGCTTTACACAGTACAACACCAGCCCAGCTGTACACACTGCGTATGATAGTGTATGGGCACATGTGTGGATTATAACAGTGCATATAGAGGTTATTATGTATATATTGTGTATAATAGTGTGTGTACAGTGAATGTTGTGTATATATTGTGTATAATAGTGTGTGTATAGTGAAAATTGTGTATATATTGTGTAAAATATTGTGTGTATAATGTATATTGCATTTATACTGCATATAATAGTTTGTGTATAGTGTATAGTAGTGTGTGTATGGTGCATATTGTGTATATATTGTGTATAATAGTGTGTATAGTGAATATTGTGTATATATTGTGTATAATAGTGTGTGTATAGTGAAAATTTTGTATATATTGTGTATCATAGTGTGTGTATAGTGAAAATTGTGTATATATTGTGTACAATATTGCGTGTATAATGTATATTGCATATATACTGCATATAATAGTTTGTGTATAGTGTATAGTAGTGTGTGTATGGTGCATATTGTGTATATATTGTGTATAGTAGTGTGTGTATATTGAATATTGTGTATATATCGTGTATAATAGTGTGTGTAGTGAATATTGTGTACATATTGTGTATAGTAGTGTATGTATAGTGAATATTTTGTATATATTGTGTATAGTAGTGCGTCAATAGTGAATATTGTGTATATATTGTGTATAATAGTGTGGGTATAGTGCATATTGTGTATATATTGTGTGTAGTAGTGTGTGTATAGTGAATATTGTGTATATATTGTGCATAGTAGTGTGTGTATAGTGAATATTGTGTATATATTGTGCGTAGTAGTGTGTGTATAGTGAATATTGTGTATATATTGTGCGTAGTAGTGTGTGTATAGTGAATATTGTGTACATATTCTGTAGTGTAGTGTGTATAGTGCATATTGTGTATATATTGGGTAGTGTAGTGTGTATAGTGAATATTGTGTATATATTGTGTAGTGTGTGTATAGTGTATATTGTGTATATATTGTGTAGTGTAGTTTGTATAGTGTGTATATATATATATTGTGTAGTATAGTGTGTATAGTGTCTATTGTGTATATATTGTGTAGTGTACTGTGTACAGTGTATATTGTGTATATATTGTGTAGTGTAGTGTGTGTATTGTGTATGTATTGTGTAGTGTAGTGTATATTGTGTATATATTATGTAGTGTAGTGTGTGTATAGTGTGTATTGTGTATATATTGTGTAGTGTAGTGTATATTGTGTATATATTGTGTAGTGTAGTGTGTATATAGTGTGTATTGTTGATATATTGTGTAGTGCAGTGTGTGGATAGTGTGTATTGTGTATATATTGTGTAGTGTTGTGTATATTGTGTATATATTGTGTAGTGTGGTGTGTTTATAGTGTGTATTGTGTATATATTGTGTAGTGTAGTGTATATTGTGTATATATTGTGTAGTGTAGTGTGTGTATAGTGTGTATTGTGTATATATTGTGTAGTGTAGTGTGGTGTGTGTATAGTGTGTATTGTGTATATATTGTGTAGTGTAGTGTGGTGTGTGTATAGTGTGTATTGTGTATATATTGTGTAGTGTAGTGTATATTGAGTATATATTGTGTAGTGTAGTGTGTGTATAGTGTGTATTCTGTATATATTGTGTAGTGTAGTGTACTGTGTATTGTGTATATATAGTGTGTGTATAGTGTGTATTCTGTATATATTGTGTAGTGTGTGTATATTGTGTATATATTGTGTAGTGTGTGTATAGTGTGTATATATTGTGTAGTGTGCGTATAGTGTGTATATATTGTGTAGTGTAGTGTATATTGTGTAGTGTGTGTGCATAGTGTGTATATATTGTGTAGTGTAGTGTGTGTATAGTGTGTATATTTTGTGTAGTGTGTGAATAGTGTGTATTGTGTATATATTGTGTAGTGTGTGTGTATAGTGTATATATTGTGTAGTGTAGTGTGTATATATTGTGTAGTGTGTATATATTGTGTAGTGTAGTGTGTGTAGTGTGTATATATTGTGTAGTGTGTATATATTGTGCAGTGTAGTGTGTGTATAGTGTGTATATATTGTGTAGTGTAGTGTATATTGTGTATATATTGTGTAGTGTAGTGTGTGTATAGTGTGTATTGTGTATATATTGTGTAGTGTAGTGTGGTGTGTGTATAGTGTGTATTGTGTATATATTGTGTAGTGTAGTGTACTGTGTATTGTGTATATATAGTGTGTGTATAGTGTGTATTCTGTATATATTGTGTAGTGTGTGTATAGTGTGTATATTTTGTGTAGTGTGTGTATAGTGTGTATTGTGTATATATTGTGTAGTGTGTGTGTATAGTGTGTATATATTGTGTAGTGTAGTGTGTATATATTGTGTAGTGTGTATATATTGTGTAGTGTAGTGTGTGTATAGTGTGTATATATTGTGTAGTGTGTATATATTGTGTAGTGTAGTGTGTGTATAGTGTGTATATATTGTATAGTGTGTATATATTGTGCAGTGTAGTGTGTGTATAGTGTGTATATATTGTGTAGTGTAGTGTATATTGTGTATATATTGTGTAGTGTAGTGTGTGTATAGTGTGTATAGTGTGTATATGTTGTGTAGTGTAGTGTGTGTATAGTGTGTATTGTGTATATATTGTGTAGTGTAGCGTGTGTATTGTGTATATATAGTGTAGTGTGTGTATAGTGTGTATATATTGTATAGTGTGTGTGTGTAGTGTGTATATATTGTGTAGTGTAGTGTGTGTTTATTGTGTATATATTGTGTAGTGTGTGTATTTTGTATATATAGTGTAGTGTGTGTATAGTGTATATATATTGTATAGTGTGTATATATTGTGTAGTGTAGAGTGTATATATTGTGTATTGTGTATATATTGTGTAGTGTGTATATATTGTGTAGTGTGTGTTTATTGTGTATATATTGTGTAGTGTAGTGTGTGTATTGTGCATATATAGTGTAGTGTGTGTATAGTGTGTATATATTGTATAGTGTGTATATATTGTGTAGTGTAGAGTGTATATATTGTGTATTGTGTATATATTGTGTACTGTGTGTGTGTATAGTGTGTATATATTGTGTTGTGTAGTGTGTGTTTATTGTGTATATATTGTGTTGTGTGTGTGTGTAGTGTGTATATATTGTGTAGTGTGTGTTTATTGTGTATATATTGTGTAGTGTAGTGTGTGTATTGTGTATATATAGTGTAGTGTGTGTGTAGTGTGTATATATTGTGTAGTGTGTGTTTATTTTGTATATATTGTGTAAATATGCAGATGAAAGGTGAAATAACCCACGTTAGCATTCAGCATGGTGTTAGCATGCTAGCGGCTGGAGGTGTTTTAAAGGCAATCCATTTCCCGTTAACCCACCGCTCGGTTCCCCCTCAGCAGCTCCTGCAGAACTCACTGCGTGTGGTTTGGGTTCTCCTTTGTTCTCCGACATTGTGTTGAGTGCGGCTGCATGGGAGACCACCGGGGCCCTCTGTGACCTCTGACCTTTTTCTGCCCCTCAGGAGTGAACTCCTGCATTCGCTGCTTAGCTGTGTAGCTCCATGTGTGAAGTCTGGAGGCCAAACAGATGGAGCACTAGATCATTCCCAGAAGAACAGCTCGCTCAGAGAGAGAGAGAGAGAGAGAGAGAGAAACAGAGAGAGAGACATAGGGAGAGAGAGAGACAGAGAGACAGACAGAGAGAGAGAGAGAGAGAGAGACAGAGGGAGAGAAAGACAGAGAGAGAGACAGAGAGAGAGACAGAGGGAGAGACAGAGAGAGACAGAGAGACAGAGAGAGAGAGAGAGAGAGAGAGACAGAGGGAGAGAGAGAGAGAGACAGAGAGACGGACAGAGAGAGAGAGAGAGAGAGAGAGAGACAGACAGAGAGAGAGAGAGAGAGAGAGAGACAGACAGAAACAGAGAGAGAGACAGAGAGAGAGAGAGAGAAACAGCGAGAGAGAGCGTGATGTCACTGTCGTTCTCACTCTATAAGAACCGACTGAGAGGATTGCGAAATCTCACACTTCACCAGAACTTCTGCTTCTTTACCTTCGCTGAATTATTAGCAGGTAAATGAGAGCAGCTGATTTGTAATCAGGCGCAGAAACGTGGAATACCTGTGTTTATATGATGCCATAACCCAGTAACCCTCTGTGCTCTGAGGTCGTCTCTCAATGTCCTTAATCTCTCCTCTAAGCGCTCTTCATAGAACCTGATCCTCATCTGTTTCATATCTAAACGCTCCGTTATCTTCATCATTACTTTCCAAACCCGCTGCAGCAGCTTCAGCAGCTGGAAACACACGAGTTTCACACGAGTCTCCGATGTGGAGTGAATGAAGAATGAAGGGTTTCCGGCGTGACGGTCAGTCCTTAGTGATCTCGTGAGTGTCCGTTGGTCAGTTTCACACAGAATGTAGATGGACACGCGAATCCACCAGCTCCACACAGTGAGAGGCAGATAACGTGTATCTCAGCCCCTCTTCATAGGCTCAGAACTCCGGATGTTCTACCACTCCGCTCTGAACCCTGAACACGCTGAGCCACTAAAGCCGGTATTGTTCATCACAAGTTCACGTTTTATAGCAGAACCTGTCAAACTCCAGCACTGTTCTTCAGCAGAACCCCATAAATCTGTTCAGCCAATCAGAGCGCCGTATACAGGTCAGGTGACTCAGCACTGCCGCAGACATTAACGGCTGTTTGTGGTCAGTGCTCAGATCTTTACCTGCTTGATTTACGGTAAAGATGTTAAATACTGACCTTAAAGAAACTCGTGTCCATTAAATGGTCTTAATTCTGAAACGTGAAGTGACCACTGGAATTTCTCAATTTTTCAACAAAGCTAATTTTGTACATTGACAGCAGTTTGACTGACGTTATCTAGAACGCTCAGTAAAAACATGAATGAAGGAAATTCATTAAAGTGGAGAGATCTGGCTTGACAAGTGAGCTCCTCAGATTTTGGGGTTTGGTAATGAAGGAAAGTGACCAGGTGATGAATATTAATGACTTTATTTAAAGTGGAACATAATAATTCTTATTCTGGGAGGTGCTTCGGGGGTACAGGGTACGTAGCTCTTTGCTACGAGCCATTCAGGCTCTGTACAAACAAAGCAGGAGTTTGGTTCACATGGCCGGCAGTAAGTCAGACTCGTTCCCAGTGAGAGTTGGACTCCGTCAGGGCTGCCCATTGTCACCGATTCTATTCATCATTTTTATGGATAGAATTTCTAGGCGCAGTCAGGGGATGGAGGGTGTCCGGTTGCCTTCTGGATGCCTCCCTCGGGGGGGTGTCACAGGCAAGTCCACTCAGGAGGAGACCCCGGGGAAGACCCAGGACACGCTGGCGTGACTGTATCGTCCAGCTGGCCTGGGAGCACCTGGGAATCCCTCCCGGAGAGCTAGTGGAAGTGGCTGGGGAAAGGGAGGTCTGGGCCTCATTGCTTAGGATGCTGCCCCTGTGACCCGAACCCCGGAGAAGCGGAAGATGATGGATGGATGGATAATCTCTACTGTTAGGAAACACATGTTAATTAACGTTTATAAAGTATAGAATAAAAGTCTTAGAATAAAAAGACTTTTTATTTTGAAAATGTACATTTTGAAAGTCTCATAAGTAAAAATGAGCCGAGTTTACCGGTTTGGACGCCGAGTCCCACCAGCAGACTCAGATGATCTGGTGTTCATGGCATGTTTATGAGTGACTCACTGTGAAGTGAACTGCAAAGAAACAAATGCTTCAGAAAAATCAGACGATTAAAGAGAAACTTGTGAAAAGTGTTAGAACCGTCTGATGATGGTTTTAGGTTCGTCCTCAATAGCAAAGCTGTGAACTTAGCCAGAAGCCCCCCCATCCTCCTGAGAGTCCAGCCGGCTGGGGGAAACTCAAATGACCACAGAGACTCGGTCTGTACTCAGAAGGTTTTTCCCCATTTATTGATTAGAATAGCAGAGTTTATATACACACAAATGGCATGACCATCGCGTGATCGTGCGACAAGACAGTAGTGAGAGAGGATTGGATTAACAGAGTGGACAAGAGCCCCCAAGGACGTTTATGACGTCCGGGCACATGGAGCCTAAACAACAGTGTTAGAACATCGGATATCGTTATCACTGTAAGTTACAGCTAACCATATGAACGCACAAGCATAAGCTGAGGCCTCTGTGTGACACAGGCCTGAACCCCATAGGTCACGATCAATTGTGCATTGATTAGCATGCACTGACACTGGGATCTAA
>NC_051222.1:39810675-39853175 GCF_015220715.1 Pygocentrus nattereri | reverse complement strand
GTGGTGAGTACACATGGAGAGTGTATTGTGGCGTGAGTATGCATGCAATGCGTGTTGTGGTGGTGAGTACACATGGAGAGTGTATTGTGGTGTGAGTACACATGGGGAGTGTATTGTGGTGTGAGTCCACATGGAGAGTGTATTGTGGTAGTGAGTACACATGGAGAGTGTATTGTGGTGTGAGTACACATGGTGTCTCGCTGTAAAGATGAAAGATTTCAGTAGGCAGGAAAGTCCTACTGAACTTATTAAAGTTATTAAGAACAGTGTGGCATGTTTTTCCTTGTTAGATGAAGGAAACAGAAGTTCTGGTTCTAGGCCTCCAAAATGTTGCCAGCAACTTCACTGCCAGGGTTCATTGGGCATCATTTTTAGTCAGAACTAAAATAGATCTCTTAGCTATTAGTGCCATATTTAAATCCTAGGACTCTGAGCTTCTGTAGTCAAGGCTTTGACTGGTTCCAGGACAAAGCGAATAAGTAAGGGAGTCTGGGCTTTTCCAGTATCTGCTCAGATGCTTAGACAGCAGACTTGCTGAGTCTAAGGAGATGTTTAAAAAGGCTGAAGACACATGTCTGTGCCCGAGTGTTTGAGGTTGGAACTGATGTACTCTGTTTCTGTTGTTTGGATGAAGCTGTACTGTTTCTGGATTTGTTATTTGTTTTATATCATTATTTTATCAGTTTTATCTCACTGTCTGGACGCACATTACAGCCTGACGTTTAAAAAGTTCTACATACATACATGTTTTTAATGCTTAGACATGTCTTTTAACTTTGTCATGTTAAACAACAGATTTTCATTAAATAAGGAAAAGTCCCAAGAGAGCAGAGTTTTAAAACTATATTGCATTTGACTCAATGTACTGGATCATTCTACACTGACCACTTCTTCCTCTGTGTTTTACTTTTAGAGCTTTTATTCTCAGTGTATTCACAGATTTTTTAAAAATGCCCTTTTAAAATGCTCTTTTTTCCCGAAGAGAAAAACAAGATTTCTGAACACATTCTAACAAATGATACTGTTACACAAATCTGTCTTCTGTGTTTAAATTATTTCCATACACTTAATCTCATATACTCTATAATCTAGCATTCTGTTTCACTAAGCAGTGCAGACATTGTGTTTGGCATGTGTATACGTTAAATTCTTGTCAAAATTATTTTTCTTCATTTAGTTACATATTTCATCAAAGACACATTTAATTTACAGTAATGTAAAGTTACCATTATGCTATTAATGTACTAATCCTTAAGATTAGGTTACAGATACATGTTTTAACAGGTAATCAGTAACGTGTAATGTTCTAACTCTATTGGTCCCACGTTGGCAGGACTGCCCATTGTCACTACTGTCAGTACTGTTGGTGAGCGGAACATAAAATGAGAAGCAGCACTGAATGAAGATCATTGACAGTTCAGGACTGGTGGAAGAAAACACAGACAGCCTTCTATTAAATCTCCATAGAGCACTCTCACAATACATAAGCCACATCATGCGAATTTATATGTCATTTTCTTCTCTCCCTCCCATGTCTTCCCCTTTGTTTCAGTCATACAAAGCATAGAAAGAACAAGGTAAAAAACTACAAGGTCTAAAAAGGGCAAACAAAAGATGACGTTACACAGTTACAAAGCAACTACACCTAACAAGTTCATAAAGTTTTTCTGGCGATTGGGTGGCATCTTTGTAGAGCCATGATACCAAACTAGTCTGATATACCTCTGTAATCACATCTGTTTTGTTGATGTTGTGGATGTAAACATTATGACAAATTTGTGTTTAACAGTGTTTTTGTGCTTCATGAATTCATTGACAGATGTCTGTTCAACACTCACTGTTTCCCATAAGTCCCTGCTGGTGGAGTACGGAGAACCTGTTGAACTCACCTGCTCCATATCATCCAAACCTTCATCTGATTTCTTTCTGGGCTGGGAGTCTCAGATTAATCCTGTCCAAACAGGCAGTGAGACCAGTTTGGTGTGGAGGGCGCCCAGTCTGACACAGTGGGAGATGAACAGAAGAGAGATGTTCTGTTACTTGTCAGTGCCGAGTACAGAACAATGTAAACAGAAGGTCCATCTGAACCTTTACAGTGAGTACAGTGATCCCACCTGCTCAGCTTCCTCAGTACTGCAGCGCTGAAAAGCTGAAAGCTGCCATATCGCCCCCTACACTTCCTGTAGTGTATTACAGTCTGTCAGAGTGACTGTGTGGATCATATGAACATTATAGAGCTTTTTAAATGAAACAGTAGAAGCCGTATCGCCCCCTACGCTTCCTGTAGTGTATTACAGTCTGTCAGAGCGACTGTGTGGATCATATGAACATTATAGAGCTTTTTAAATGAAACAGTAGAAGCCGTATCGCCCCCTACGCTTCCTGTAGTGTATTACAGTCTGTCAGAGCGAATGTGTGGATCATATGAACATTATAGAGCTTTTCAAATGAAACAGTAGAAGCCGTATCGCCCCCTACGCTTCCTGTAGTGTATTACAGTCTGTCAGAGCGACTGTGTGGATCATCTGAACATTATAGAGCTTTTTAAATGAAACAGTAGAAGCCGCATCGCCCCCTACGCTTCCTGTAGTGTATTACAGTCTGTCAGAGCGACTGTGTGGATCATATGAACATTATAGAGCTTTTTAAATGAAACAGTAGAAGCCGTATCGCCCCCTACGCTTCCTGTAGTGTATTACAGTCTGTCAGAGCGAATGTGTGGATCATATGAACATTATAGAGCTTTTTAAATGAAACAGTAGAAGCCGTATCGCCCCCTACGCTTCCTGTAGTGTATTACAGTCTGTCAGAGCGACTGTGTGGATCATATGAACATTATAGAGCTTTTTAAATGAAACAGTAGAAGCCGTATCGCCCCCTACGCTTCCTGTAGTGTATTACAGTCTGTCAGAGCGACTGTGTGGATCATATGAACATTATAGAGCTTTTTAAATGAAACAGTAGAAGCCGTATCACCCCCTACGCTTCCTGTAGTGTATTACAGTCTGTCAGAGCGACTGTGTGGATCATATGAACATTATAGAGCTTTTTAAATGAAACAGTAGAAGCCGTATCGCCCCCTACGCTTCCTGTAGTGTATTACAGTCTGTCAGAGCGACTGTGTGGATCATATGAACATTATAGAGCTTTTTAAATGAAGCAGTAGAAGCCGTATCGCCCCCTACGCTTCCTGTAGTGTATTACAGTCTGTCAGAGCGACTGTGTGGATCATATGAACATTATAGAGCTTTTTAAATGAAACAGTAGAAGCCGTATCACCCCCTACGCTTCCTGTAGTGTGTTACAGTCTGTCAGAGCGAATGTGTGGATCATATGAACATTATAGAGCTTTTTAAATGAAACAGTAGAAGCCGTATCGCCCCCCTGCGCTTCCTGTAGTGTATTACAGTCTGTCAGAGCGAATGTGTGGATCATATGAACATTATAGAGCTTTTTAAATGAAACAGTAGAAGCCGTATCGCCCCCCTGCGCTTCCTGTAGTGTATTACAGTCTGTCAGAGCGACTGTGTGGATCATATGAACATTATAGAGCTTTTTAAATGAAACAGTAGAAGCCGTATCGCCCCCTACATTTCCTGTAGTGTATTACAGTCTGTCCGAGCGACTGTGTGGATCATATGAACATTATAGAGCTTTTTAAATGAAACAGTAGAAGCCGTATCGCCCCCCTACGCTTCCTGTAGTGTATTACAGTCTGTCAGAGTGACTGTGTGGATCATATGATCATTATAGAGCTTTTTAAATGAAACAGTAGAAGCCATATCGCCCCCTACGCTTCCTGTAGTGTATTACAGTCTGTCAGAGCGACTGTGTGGATCATATGAACATTACAGAGCTTTATAAATGAAACAGTAGAAGCCGTATCGCCCCCTACGCTTCCTGTAGTGTATTACAGTCTGTCAGAGCGACTGTGTGGATCATATGAACATTATAGAGCTTTTTAAATGAAACAGTAGAAGCTGTATCGCCCCCTACGCTTCCTGTTGTGTATTACAGTCTGTCAGAGCGACTGTGTGGATCATATGAACATTATAGAGCTTTTTAAATGAAATAGTAGAAGCCGTATCGCCCCCTACGCTTCCTGTAGAGTATTACAGTCTGTCAGAGCGACTGTGTGGATCATATGAACATTATAGAGCTTTTTAAATGAAACAGTAGAAGCCGTATCGCCCCCTACGCTTCCTGTAGTGTATTACAGTCTGTCAGAGCGACTGTGTGGATCATATGAACATTATAGAGCTTTTTAAATGAAACAGTAGAAGCCGTATCGCGCCCTACGTTTCCTGTAGTGTATTACAGTCTGTCAGAGTGACTGTGTGGATCATATGAACATTATAGAGCTTTTTAAATGAAATAGTAGAAGCCGTATCGCCCCCTACGCTTCCTGTAGTGTATTACAGTCTGTCAGAGCGACTGCGTGGATCATATGAACATTATAGAGCTTTTTAAATGAAACAGTAGAAGCCGTATCGCCCCCTACGCTTCCTGTAGTGTATTACAGTCTGTCAGAGCGACTGTGTGGATCATATGAACATTATAGAGCTTTTTAAATGAAACAGTAGAAGCCGTATCGCCCCCTACGCTTCCTGTAGTGTATTACAGTCTGTCAGAGCGACTGTGTGGATCATATGAACATTATAGAGCTTTTTAAATGAAACAGTAGAAGCCGTATCGCCCCCTACGCTTCCTGTAGTGTATTACAGTCTGTCAGAGTGACTGTGTGGATCATATGAACATTATAGAGCTTTTGAATTGAAACAGTAGAAGCTGTATCGCCCCCTACGCTTCCTGTAGTGTATTACAGTCTGTCAGAGCGACTGTGTGGATCATATGAACATTATAGAGCTTTTAAAATGAAGCAGTAGAAGCCGTATCGCCCCCTACGCCTCCTGTAGTGTATTACAGTCTGTCAGAGCGACTGTGTGGATCATATGAACATTATAGAGCTTTTTAAATGAAACAGTAGAAGCCGTATCGCCCCCTACGCTTCCTGTAGTGTATTACAGTCTGTCAGAGTGACTGTGTGGATCATCTGAACATTATAGAGCTTTTTAAATGAAACAGTAGAAGCCGTATCGCCCCCTACGCTTCCTGTAGTGTATTACAGTCTGTCAGAGCGACTGTGTGGATCATATGAACATTATAGAGCTTTTTAAATGAAACAGTAGAAGCCGTATCGCCCCCCTACGCTTCCTGTAGTGTATTACAGTCTGTCAGAGTGACTGTGTGGATCATATGAACATTATAGAGCTTTTGAATTGAAACAGTAGAAGCTGTATCGCCCCCTACGCTTCCTGTAGTGTATTACAGTCTGTCAGAGCGACTGTGTGGATCATATGAACATTATAGAGCTTTTTAAATGAAACAGTAGAAGCCGTATCGCCCCCTACGCTTCCTGTAGTGTATTACAGTCTGTCCGAGCGACTGTGTGGATCATATGAACATTATAGAGCTTTTTAAATGAAACAGTAGAAGCCGTATCGCCCCCCTACGCTTCCTGTAGTGTATTACAGTCTGTCAGAGTGACTGTGTGGATCATATGATCATTATAGAGCTTTTTAAATGAAACAGTAGAAGCCATATCGCCCCCTACGCTTCCTGTAGTGTATTACAGTCTGTCAGAGCGACTGTGTGGATCATATGAACATTACAGAGCTTTTTAAATGAAACAGTAGAAGCCGTATCGCCCCCTACGCTTCCTGTAGTGTATTACAGTCTGTCAGAGCGACTGTGTGGATCATATGAACATTATAGAGCTTTTTAAATGAAACAGTAGAAGCCGTATCGCCCCCTACGCTTCCTGTAGTGTATTACAGTCTGTCAGAGCGACTGTGTGGATCATATGAACATTATAGAGCTTTTTAAATGAAATAGTAGAAGCCGTATCGCCCCCTACGCTTCCTGTAGAGTAGTACAGTCTGTCAGAGCGACTGTGTGGATCATATGAACATTATAGAGCTTTTTAAATGAAACAGTAGAAGCCGTATCGCCCCCTACGCTTCCTGTAGTGTATTACAGTCTGTCAGAGCGACTGTGTGGATCATATGAACATTATAGAGCTTTTTAAATGAAACAGTAGAAGCCGTATCGCGCCCTACGTTTCCTGTAGTGTATTACAGTCTGTCAGAGTGACTGTGTGGATCATATGAACATTATAGAGCTTTTTAAATGAAATAGTAGAAGCCGTATCGCCCCCTACGCTTCCTGTAGTGTATTACAGTCTGTCAGAGCGACTGCGTGGATCATATGAACATTATAGAGCTTTTTAAATGAAACAGTAGAAGCCGTATCGCCCCCTACGCTTCCTGTAGTGTCTTACAGTCTGTCAGAGCGACTGTGTGGATCATATGAACATTATAGAGCTTTTTAAATGAAACAGTAGAAGCCGTATCGCCCCCTACGCTTCCTGTAGTGTATTACAGTCTGTCAGAGCGACTGTGTGGATCAAATGAACATTATAGAGCTTTTTAAATGAAACAGTAGAAGCCGTATCGCCCCCTACGCTTCCTGTAGTGTATTACAGTCTGTCAGAGTGACTGTGTGGATCATATGAACATTATAGAGCTTTTGAATTGAAACAGTAGAAGCTGTATCGCCCCCTACGCTTCCTGTAGTGTATTACAGTCTGTCAGAGCGACTGTGTGGATCATATGAACATTATAGAGCTTTTTAAATGAAACAGTAGAAGCCGTATCGCCCCCTACGCTTCCTGTAGTGTATTCCAGTCTGTCAGAGCGACTGTGTGGATCATATGAACATTATAGAGCTTTTTAAATGAAACAGTAGAAGCCGTATCGCCCCCTACGCCTCCTGTAGTGTATTACAGTCTGTCAGAGCAACTGTGTGGATCATATGAACATTATAGAGCTTTTAAAATGAAGCAGTAGAAGCCGTATCGCCCCCTACGCCTCCTGTAGTGTATTACAGTCTGTCAGAGCGACTGTGTGGATCATATGAACATTATAGAGCTTTTTAAATGAAACAGTAGAAGCCGTATCGCCCCCTACGCTTCCTGTAGTGTATTACAGTCGGTCAGAGTGACTGTGTGGATCATCTGAACATTATAGAGCTTTTTAAATGAAACAGTAGAAGCCGTATCGCCCCCTACGCTTCCTGTAGTGTATTACAGTCTGTCAGAGCGACTGTGTGGATCATATGAACATTATAGAGCTTTTTAAATGAAACAGTAGAAGCCGTATCGCCCCCTACGCTTCCTGTAGTGTATTACAGTCTGTCAGAGTGACTTTGTGAATCATATGAACATTATAGAGCTTTTGAATTGAAACAGTAGAAGCTGTATCGCCCCCTACGCTTCCTGTAGTGTATTACAGTCTGTCAGAGCGACTGTGTGGATCATATGAACATTATAGAGCTTTTTAAATGAAACAGTAGAAGCCGTATCGCCCCCTACGCTTCCTGTAGTGTATTACAGTCTGTCAGAGCGACTGTGTGGATCATATGAACATTATAGAGCTTTTTAAATGAAACAGTAGAAGCCGTATCGCCCCCTACGCTTCCTGTAGTGTATTACAGTCTGTCAGAGTGACTGTGTGGATCATATGAACATTATAGAGCTTTTGAATTGAAACAGTAGAAGCTGTATCGCCCCCTACGCTTCCTGTAGTGTATTCCAGTCTGTCAGAGCGACTGTGTGGATCATATGAACATTATAGAGCTTTTTAAATGAAACAGTAGAAGCCGTATCGCCCCCTACGCCTCCTGTAGTGTATTACAGTCTGTCAGAGCAACTGTGTGGATCATATGAACATTATAGAGCTTTTAAAATGAAGCAGTAGAAGCCGTATCGCCCCCTACGCCTCCTGTAGTGTATTACAGTCTGTCAGAGCGACTGTGTGGATCATATGAACATTATAGAGCTTTTAAAATGAAACAGTAGAAGCCGTATCGCCCCCTACGCTTCCTGTAGTGTATTACAGTCTGTCAGAGTGACTGTGTGGATCATCTGAACATTATAGAGCTTTTTAAATGAAACAGTAGAAGCCGTATCGCCCCCTACGCTTCCTGTAGTGTATTACAGTCTGTCAGAGCGACTGTGTGGATCATATGAACATTATAGAGCTTTTAAAATGAAGCAGTAGAAGCCGTATCGCCCCCTACGCCTCCTGTAGTGTATTACAGTCTGTCAGAGCGACTGTGTGGATCATATGAACATTATAGAGCTTTTTAAATGAAACAGTAGAAGCCGTATCGCCCCCTACGCTTCCTGTAGTGTATTACAGTCTGTCAGAGTGACTGTGTGGATCATCTGAACATTATAGAGCTTTTTAAATGAAACAGTAGAAGCCGTATCGCCCCCTACGCTTCCTGTAGTGTATTACAGTCTGTCAGAGCGACTGTGTGGATCATATGAACATTATAGAGCTTTTTAAATGAAACAGTAGAAGCCGTATCGCCCCCCTACGCTTCCTGTAGTGTATTACAGTCTGTCAGAGTGACTGTGTGGATCATATGAACATTATAGAGCTTTTGAATTGAAACAGTAGAAGCTGTATCGCCCCCTACGCTTCCTGTAGTGTATTACAGTCTGTCAGAGCGACTGTGTGGATCATATGAACATTATAGAGCTTTTTAAATGAAACAGTAGAAGCCGTATCGCCCCCTACGCTTCCTGTAGTGTATTACAGTCTGTCCGAGCGACTGTGTGGATCATATGAACATTATAGAGCTTTTTAAATGAAACAGTAGAAGCCGTATCGCCCCCCTACGCTTCCTGTAGTGTATTACAGTCTGTCAGAGTGACTGTGTGGATCATATGATCATTATAGAGCTTTTTAAATGAAACAGTAGAAGCCATATCGCCCCCTACGCTTCCTGTAGTGTATTACAGTCTGTCAGAGCGACTGTGTGGATCATATGAACATTACAGAGCTTTTTAAATGAAACAGTAGAAGCCGTATCGCCCCCTACGCTTCCTGTAGTGTATTACAGTCTGTCAGAGCGACTGTGTGGATCATATGAACATTATAGAGCTTTTTAAATGAAACAGTAGAAGCTGTATCGCCCCCTACGCTTCCTGTAGTGTATTACAGTCTGTCAGAGCGACTGTGTGGATCATATGAACATTATAGAGCTTTTTAAATGAAATAGTAGAAGCCGTATCGCCCCCTACGCTTCCTGTAGAGTAGTACAGTCTGTCAGAGCGACTGTGTGGATCATATGAACATTATAGAGCTTTTTAAATGAAACAGTAGAAGCCGTATCGCCCCCTACGCTTCCTGTAGTGTATTACAGTCTGTCAGAGTGACTGTGTGGATCATATGAACATTATAGAGCTTTTGAATTGAAACAGTAGAAGCCGTATCGCCCCCTACGCTTCCTGTAGTGTATTACAGTCTGTCAGAGCGACTGTGTGGATCATATGAACATTATAGAGCTTTTTAAATGAAACAGTAGAAGCCGTATCGCGCCCTACGTTTCCTGTAGTGTATTACAGTCTGTCAGAGTGACTGTGTGGATCATATGAACATTATAGAGCTTTTTAAATGAAATAGTAGAAGCCGTATCGCCCCCTACGCTTCCTGTAGTGTATTACAGTCTGTCAGAGCGACTGCGTGGATCATATGAACATTATAGAGCTTTTTAAATGAAACAGTAGAAGCCGTATCGCCCCCTACGCTTCCTGTAGTGTCTTACAGTCTGTCAGAGCGACTGTGTGGATCATATGAACATTATAGAGCTTTTTAAATGAAACAGTAGAAGCCGTATCGCCCCCTACGCTTCCTGTAGTGTATTACAGTCTGTCAGAGCGACTGTGTGGATCAAATGAACATTATAGAGCTTTTTAAATGAAACAGTAGAAGCCGTATCGCCCCCTACGCTTCCTGTAGTGTATTACAGTCTGTCAGAGTGACTGTGTGGATCATATGAACATTATAGAGCTTTTGAATTGAAACAGTAGAAGCTGTATCGCCCCCTACGCTTCCTGTAGTGTATTACAGTCTGTCAGAGCGACTGTGTGGATCATATGAACATTATAGAGCTTTTTAAATGAAACAGTAGAAGCCGTATCGCCCCCTACGCTTCCTGTAGTGTATTCCAGTCTGTCAGAGCGACTGTGTGGATCATATGAACATTATAGAGCTTTTTAAATGAAACAGTAGAAGCCGTATCGCCCCCTACGCCTCCTGTAGTGTATTACAGTCTGTCAGAGCAACTGTGTGGATCATATGAACATTATAGAGCTTTTAAAATGAAGCAGTAGAAGCCGTATCGCCCCCTACGCTTCCTGTAGTGTATTACAGTCTGTCAGAGTGACTGTGTGGATCATCTGAACATTATAGAGCTTTTTAAATGAAACAGTAGAAGCCGTATCGCCCCCTACGCTTCCTGTAGTGTATTACAGTCTGTCAGAGCGACTGTGTGGATCATATGAACATTATAGAGCTTTTTAAATGAAACAGTAGAAGCCGTATCGCCCCCTACGCTTCCTGTAGTGTATTACAGTCTGTCAGAGTGACTGTGTGGATCATATGAACATTATAGAGCTTTTGAATTGAAACAGTAGAAGCTGTATCGCCCCCTACGCTTCCTGTAGTGTATTACAGTCTGTCAGAGCGACTGTGTGGATCATATGAACATTATAGAGCTTTTTAAATGAAACAGTAGAAGCCGTATCGCCCCCTACGCTTCCTGTAGTGTATTACAGTCTGTCAGAGCGACTGTGTGGATCATATGAACATTATAGAGCTTTTTAAATGAAACAGTAGAAGCCGTATCGCCCCCTACGCTTCCTGTAGTGTATTACAGTCTGTCAGAGTGACTGTGTGGATCATATGAACATTATAGAGCTTTTGAATTGAAACAGTAGAAGCTGTATCGCCCCCTACGCTTCCTGTAGTGTATTCCAGTCTGTCAGAGCGACTGTGTGGATCATATGAACATTATAGAGCTTTTTAAATGAAACAGTAGAAGCCGTATCGCCCCCTACGCCTCCTGTAGTGTATTACAGTCTGTCAGAGCAACTGTGTGGATCATATGAACATTATAGAGCTTTTAAAATGAAGCAGTAGAAGCCGTATCGCCCCTACGCCTCCTGTAGTGTATTACAGTCTGTCAGAGCGACTGTGTGGATCATATGAACATTATAGAGCTTTTAAAATGAAACAGTAGAAGCCGTATCGCCCCCTACGCTTCCTGTAGTGTATTACAGTCTGTCAGAGTGACTGTGTGGATCATCTGAACATTATAGAGCTTTTTAAATGAAACAGTAGAAGCCGTATCGCCCCCTACGCTTCCTGTAGTGTATTACAGTCTGTCAGAGCGACTGTGTGGATCATATGAACATTATAGAGCTTTTTAAATGAAACAGTAGAAGCCGTATCGCCCCCTACGCTTCCTGTAGTGTATTACAGTCTGTCAGAGCGACTGTGTGGATCATATGAACATTATAGAGCTTTTTAAATGAAACAGTAGAAGCCGTATCGCCCCCTACGCTTCCTGTAGTGTATTACAGTCTGTCAGAGCGACTGTGTGGATCATATGAACATTATAGAGCTTTTTAAATGAAACAGTAGAAGCCGTATCGCCCCCTACGCTTCCTGTAGTGTATTACAGTCTGTCAGAGCGACTGTGTGGATCATATGAACATTATAGAGCTTTTTAAATGAAACAGTAGAAGCCGTATCGCCCCCTACGCCTCCTGTAGTGTATTACAGTCTGTCAGAGCGACTGTGTGGATCATATGAACATTATAGAGCTTTTAAAATGAAACAGTAGAAGCCGTATCGCCCCCTACGCTTCCTGTAGTGTATTACAGTCTGTCAGAGTGACTGTGTGGATCATATGAACATAGCTTTTAAAATGAAACAGTAGAAGCCGTATCGCCCCCTACGCTTCCTGTAGTGTATTACAGTCTGTCAGAGCGACTGTGTGGATCATATGAACATTATAGAGCTTTTTAAATGAAGCAGTAGAAGCCGTATCGCCCCCTACGCTTCCTGTAGTGTATTACCGTCTGTCAGAGCGACTGTGTGGATCATATGAACATTATAGAGCTTTTTAAATGAAACAGTAGAAGCCGTATCGCCCCCTACGCTTCCTGTAGTGTATTACAGTCTGTCAGAGCGACTGTGTGGATCATATGAACATTATAGAACTTTTAAAATGAAACAGTAGGAGCCGTATCACCCCCTACGCTTCCTGTAGTGTATTAGAATGTTTTTTTAGTCAACTAATGTCAGTTTGCCTGGCTAGTTAATATTATTTAATGTTTCTTTTGGATCAATAACGTGTCTATCTATCTATCTAGTTTGCCAGCATTACCTAGCTACTTTTACCTACCCAGCTTTGCCTAGCTGGTTTTACCTAGCCAGCGTTGCCTAGCCGGTTTTACCTAGCCAGCGTTGCCTAGCCGGTTTTACCTAGCCAGCTTTGCCTAGCCGGTTTTACCTAGCCAGCTTTGCTACCCAGCTTTGCCTAGCCAGGCAAATGTAATTTGATTCTCTGAAATTGACTGAAAATATGGCCCATCTTTGTTCTTGTAATAATCTCGAGAGGAGGTACCGATGGTAAAACACTCGGTGATAATCTCTGCTTTTCCAGCTCTGTAAATCCAGAATTCTAATGCCACGCCACTGCTGTGCTGTGAAGTGTTTATCTCTGCACACATGACTGACTACAACTAATCCGTCAGAGATTTCTGCAGCACTGTTTTATCTGAACCCCTGTTTAAAACACATGAATACTGTCCCACAGTGTCCTCTCTGTTTCTCATCAGACAAACCCACCATCACACAACCTTCCAATGGTACTGTAAGCGTGAGGGTTCGATTTAAGGTGGTTGGATCACTCTTAGTTTAAGAAGGAAAGAGGATGCAGATGAATCGTTGATCACTCCTCTTCTTTTTTACACAACTTCCTCTCCTTTCACATCACGTGACCTCCCCAAACCAATCACAACACAGAACAGATATTTGTGACAATAAACAAAGACTCATTTTTGAAAGTGTTTTACACTCTTACACTGCTAGAATTTAAACATTCAAACATGTCAACAGAAAACATTCAAAACTACCACTCAGTCCATCAGCGCAAATTCAACTCTTACATTTCTTCCCTGTCTCACATAAGAAACATCCTTGTTTCTCTACATATAAATTTGCAGTACAAGATGAACAGCAAAAGGGGGAAAGGAAAAAAAAAAACTAAAACAAAGTTCTGTGGTCTGTGTGTGCGTGTGTGAGTAGGAACAGTCTCACGTCAGAACATAGTCCATCAAGTAACTGGGCAACTTAACTTGACGTCGGCCTGGGCGCACTGAAAAATCAGAACTGTGGCCCATAGCGGCAGGAGGGAAGTAGGTGACTGATCGGTTAACAGATGTTCCTGGGGGTCAACAGCTGAAGTTTGGGGCTGAGGCATTTGAACTTGAGGTGGGCAAGTGCGCAAAGACAAAGGAACTTGGCTGTCAGCAGGTACATTGAGGTTTCTAGTGCTTGGAGACTTTGAATGAGTGAAGGACAGAGCACCTGACAAAGCAGTCAAGCGTGGCAGTTGAGGTTGCTTATGCAAGTCAAATGCAGCTGTGTCACATCCTTCAGCAGGTACAGGGGAGAGGTAAGGCTTCAGTCGATTGTAATGGACAATTTGGGACTTATCAGGCTGGTTTAGCAGATAACGGATCCTGTATGTCACCTCAGGATTGTCATCATCAGATCCAAGGCACTCCAGTATTTCAAAGGGACCTTTCCAGTGAGGAGCAAGCATATGTTTATTTGTTGTGGGGTCATTTAACCATACAAGGTCTCCTGGATTATAAGGAATGTGTTTAACAAGCTTGTCGTAGTATTGTTTTTGCTGGCTGTGTGCATAGTCTCTGTTTTGTGCAGCCGACTGGAAGGTAATTGGAGTTTGCTGGTCAGCTGGGCAGCATATTCTGCAGGTGATCCTGGTGTAGAAGCAGATGGTATGTTGTTAGGTAACAGCAGGTTAGCAAGCATTCTCGCTTCACGTCCATGAGGGAGGAAGAAGGGGCTGAAGCCTGTTGTTGCATGAGGGCAGGTGTTATAGGCCAGAGCAACTTGGTTGAGACAATCATCCCACTCACCAGGCTGTTGGAGAAGTGACTTGACCAGCTGATCAATAAGAGTTCTATTGAAACGCTCAACCATGCCATCACATTGAGGATGATATGGGCTTGTTCAGGTTTTCTGAACACCAAGCAATTTACACAGATGACTGATGAGGTCAGACTCAAATTGACGGCCTTGTAACATCTCTGGAATGCCATGTTCCCGGATGTAGTTTTCAAAAAGACACTTGGATACTGTTGTAGAGTGCTGATCTGGAATTGCATAAAGATTTACATACTTGGAAAAATAATCTTGAACAAGTACGTATCTGTTACCACGGCTTGAGATAGGACGTTCAAGTACAGTGGGGAGACCAAGTATTTGATACACTGCTGATTTTTCAGGTTTTCCCACTTGCAAAGCATGTAGAAGACTGTAATTTTTATCATAGGTACTCTTCAACTGTGAGTGATGGAATCTAAAACAAAAATCCAGAAAAATACATTGTATGATTTTTAAATAATTAATTTCCATTTTATTGTGTGAAATAAGTATTTGATACACCAGAAAAAGAAACTTAATATTTGGTACAGAAACCTTTGTTTGCAATTACAGAGATGAGACGTTTCCTGTAGTTCTTGACAAGGTTTGCACACACTGCAGCAGGGATTTTGGCCCACTCCTCCATACAGATCTCCTCCAGAGCCTTCAGGTTTCGTGGCTGTCGCTGGGCCACACGGACTTTAAGCTCCCTCCAAAGATTTTCTATTGGATTCAGGTCTGGAGACTGGCTAGGCCACTCCAGGACCTTAAGATGTTTCCTACGGAGCCACTCTTTAGTTGCCCTGTTTTGCCCAATATTTTTGACTGTAAGGTTGGGTCTAAACCAGCCACAAAGCGGCAAAATTTCTCCCCTTCCTGAGCATTAAGGTCATAATTAGGGAAGGCTGCCAGCACAAGGCGAGTGATATCTGCACTGTACACATCCAAACTCTCTGGAGTGATTCAAACCGCTTGAGTGCTTGCTCGCAGTTGTTGGGAAGCTGTTGCATAGGTTGTCTGAACGGCAATGGAGCAACCCAGCTGTGTGAGTCATTTCTGTAGACTTCTTTGTCCATAAGTTTTAGGAAGGTTTCATCTTCGATTGAAGGTGCTAGCCTATTGTCCTGTTTGGTGCAGTCAAACACATTTTGACCTAGACTGTCCTCCTTAGCTCTGGGTGGTAAGGCACTGTTTCTAGGAAGTCTGTCCTTAAGTTCCTCTTTAATGTGCAAAAGGCTTGTGCATGGCTGGAAGAGTGAGGGCTGATGACAGTCGACCATGTTCGTCCGGAAGGAACTGATGTTCGGCTTGTGTGCTTTCCCTAGACAGACTTCTCCGACCAGCACCCAGCCTAAGTCAAGACGTTGGGCGAAGGGTGCATTGACGAAGAATCATTTTCTAAAGTGTTTTACACTCTTACACTTACGCAGTGAGCTGGTTCTGAGCTGTTCAGCTCATGGTAACCCCAGTCTTCAGTACTCCTGGAGCTCACCTGGAAACAAGAACCTCACAACCTCCTCCATTTTCATCAACAGCGTCCAGTCAGAGGATCAGGGTCAGTACATCTGCACTGCCTACAATGATGAAGGCTCTGATTCAGTGACTGTGGTGGTTCACGTTGCAGGTGAGTGTGAAGATAATGTAAAGGCTGTATGTGTAGATCTGATCTGAGAAAGTGAAGCTGATGTTTTGTTCCTTCATATCTTCATCAGTGGACTACAAGCTGATCATTGCTGTCTGTGCTGTGGTTGGCGTGGTTGGCTTGCTGATTCTTTCCTGGTGGTACTGTTACCGACGCACCCACAGTGCCACTGTATCCAGAAGAACCTGACATCATATACACACACAATGCCAACGTGGTCCACAGAGACGATGCTAATGATGCTAATCTACTCTTGAACAGAATCTCATATCAACATGGAGTTTTTACTCATGGTTTTATTTTAACTTCACAATTTTAACAACAATGCAAAACATTCAGAATCTTGTAGAATCCATGCACAGTAATATTCATGAGGCAGTGGAGGCCAAAAGAGGCACATCAGAATCAGGATGAGGATCAGAATACTGTATTGATCCCAGAGGGAAACTGCAGTTGTTACAGTTGCAACCATTTATGTAAAAGAATAAACACTTTAATCGTTTAAAACAAAAAAGAGAAATTTGCAGTATGTACACAAGATTTAAATACGGTGAAGTGACTGTAATCATAAATATGAAACATGCTGTGTAAAGTAGTTCAAATTATTGTACCTCTGAGTTGTTGCACACACAGTTATTATTATTACACATATGAACAGGTCGGTGTTGAGTTTTGCACAGATGATCCACACTTAGTGAATCACACACTGAGGGAGGAGTTATAGAGTTTGATGGCCACAAGTAAGAATGACCTCCTGTGGTGCTCTGTGGTCATTTCGGTAGAATGAGTCTAAGCATCTAAGCTTAGACAGCGTATGGCTATCTCTCTCTCTGTCTCTCTCTGTCTCTCTCTGTCTCTCTCTCTCTCTCTCTCTCTGTCTCTCTCTGTCTCTCTCTGTCTCTCTCTCTCTCTGTCTCTCTGTCTCTCTCTGTCTCTCTCTGTCTCTCTCTCTCTCTCTCTCTCTGTCTCTCTCTGTCTCTCTCTGTCTCTCTCTCTCTCTCTGTCTCTCTCTCTCTCTCTCTCTCTGTTATGCACACCGTTCTAAACGTGCCACTCAGTTAAAGAGCGGAAGTGGGAGTGGTCAGTTCGGGGCTATATGTGTGATGTTACTTTCTGTTTCCTCTACTCTGTGGAGTTGTTGAGGTGGTGCAAGATGAGATTGTGTGTTCTGTTCATGTTTGTGGTCGTGCTGGGAGTGTATGTGGAACACACAGACACAAACCCCGGTGAGTACAAATGGAGTGCATGTTGTGGTGGCGAGTACACATGGAGAGTGTATTGTGGTGGTGAGTACACATGGAGAGTGTATTGTGGTGGTGAGTACACATGGAGAGTGTATTGTGGTGTGAGTACACATGGAGAGTGTATTGTGGTGGTGAGTACACATGGAGAGTGTATTATGGTGGTGAGTACACATGGAGAGTGTATTGTGGTGGTGAGTACACATGGAGAGTGTATTCAGCACAGGGCTAAATATAACTGACCTTTCACTGAAACTAGTGTATAAATTCTGTGTCTATTTTGATCTTCATGCTGCTGTTACATCCAGACTTTAGGGCTTTTAGTACTGTCAGGCTTTCACTTTCAGTAGTATCAGCCTGTAGGGCTCTCACTGTCGGTAGTGTCAGCCTGTAGGGCTCTCACTTTGAGTAGTGTCAGCCTGTAGGGCTCTCACTGTCTGTAGTGTCAGTCTATAGTCCTCTCATTTTCGGTAGTGTCAGCCTATAGGGCTCTCACTGTCGGTAGTGTCAGCCTGTAGGGCTCTCACTGTGAGTAGTGTCAGCCTATAGAGCTCTCACTGTGAGTAGTGTCAGCCTGTAGGGCTCTCACTGTGAGTAGTGTCAGCCTGTAGGGCTCTCACTGTCGGTAGTGTCAGTCTATAGTGCTCTCACTGTTGGTTGACTTCAGGAGTCTTTCACTTGGTAATGCCCGTCTTTAGGGTTTCTGCTCTTAGCAGACACACTGACACACACACACATATGCACACACACACACACACACACAGGAATGTTGTTTTGCATGTGCCAGTCAGATAGAGAGAGGAGTGAGAGAGGAGTGGTCAGTGAGTGGTCAGTTAGGAGGCTGTATGTTTCTATTTATGGAATGTAACATTGCTTTCTCTTTTCTCCGCCTGTGGAGTTCTGGGGTTGGTTCATTATGACTGTGTGTGTGGTCGTGCTGGGAGTGTGTGTGGTCTACAATCTCACTGGTGTCTCGCTGTAAAGATGAAAGATTTCAGTAGGCAGGAAAGTCCTACTGAACTTATTAAAGTTATTAAGAACAGGGTGGCATGTTTTTCCTTATGTTAGATGAAGGAAACAGAAGTTCTGGTTCTAGGCCTCCAAAATGTTGCCAGTAACTTCACTGCCAGGGTTCACTGGGCATCATTTTTAGTCAGAACTAAAATAGATCTCTGAGCTATTAGTGCCATATTTAAATCCTAGGACTCTGAGCTTCTGTAGTCAAGGCTTTGACTAGTTCCAGGACAAAGCGAATAAGTAAGGGAGTCTGGGCTTTTCCAGTATCTGCTCAGATGCTTAGACAGACTTGCTGAGTCTAAGGAGATGTTTAAAAAGGCTGAAGACACAACTCTGTGCCCGAGTGTTTGAGATTGGAACTGATGTACTCTGTTTCTGTTGTTTGGATGAAGCTGTACTGTTTCTGGATTTGTTATTTGTTTTATATCATTATTTTATCAGTTTTATCTCACTGTCATGACGAGTACAAATGGAGTGCATGTTGTGGTGGTGAGTACACATGGAGTGTGTGTTGTGGCAGTCAGTACACATGGAGAGTGTATTGTGGCATGAATATGCATGCAGTGCGTGTTGTGGTGGTGAGTACACATGGAGAGAGTATTGTGGCATGAATATGCATGCAGTGCGTGTTGTGGTGGTGAGTACACATGCAGTGTGTATTGTGGTGGTGAGTACACATGCAGTGTGTATTGTGGTGGTGAGTACACATGGAGAGTGTATTGTGGTGGTGAGTACACATGGAGAGTGTATTGTGGTGGTGAGTACACATGCAGTGTGTATTGTGGTGGTGAGTACACATGGAGAGTGTATAGTGGTGGTGAGTACACATGGAGAGTGTATTGTGGTGGTGAGTACACATGGAGAGTGTATTGTGGTAGTGAGTACAGATGGAGAGTGTATTGTGGTGGTGAGTACACATGGAGAGTGTATTGTGGTAGTGAGTACACATGGAGAGTGTATTGTGGTGGTGAGTACACATGCAGTGTGTATTGTGGTGGTGAGTACACATGGAGAGTGTATTGTGGTGGTGAGTACACATGCAGTGTGTATTGTGGTAGTGAGTACACATGGAGAGTGTATTGTGGTGTGAGTACACATGGAGAGTGTATTGTGGTGTGAGTACACATGGAGAGTGTGTTGTGGCGTGAGTATGCATGCAATGCATGTTGTGGTGGTGAGTACACATGGAGAGTGTATTGTGGTGTGAGTATGCATGGAGAGTGTATTGTGGCGTGAGTATGCATGCAATGCATGTTGTGGTGGTGAGTACACATGGAGAGTGTATTGTGGTAGTGAGTACACATGCAGCGTGTATTGTGGTCGTGAGTGCACATGCAGTGTGTATTGTGGTAGTGAGTACACATGCAGTGTGTATTGTGGTGGTGAGTACACATGGAGAGTGTATTGTGGCGTGAGTACACATGGAGAGTGTATTGTGGCGTGAGTATGCACGCAGTGCGTGTTGTGGTGGTGAGTACACATGGAGAGTGTATTGTGGTAGTGAGTACACATGGAGAGTGTATTGTGGTAGTGAGTACACATGCAGTGTGTATTGTGGTGGTGAGTACACATGCAGTGTGTATTGTGGTGGTGAGTACACATGGAGAGTGTATTGTGGTGGTGAGTACACATGGAGAGTGTATTGTGGTGGTGAGTACACATGGAGAGTGTATTGTGGTGTGAGTACACATGGAGAGTGTATTGTGGTAGTGAGAACACATGGAGAGTGTAATGTGGTGTGAGTACACATGGAGAGTGTATTTTGGTCTGAGTACACATGGAGAGTGTATTGTGGTAGTGAGTACACATGGAGAGTGTATTGTGGTGGTGAGTACACATGGAGAGTGTATTGTGGTGGTGAGTACACATGGAGAGTGTATTGTGGTGTGAGAACACATGGAGAGTGTATTGTGGTAGTGAGAACACATGGAGAGTGTAATGTGGTGTGAGTACACATGGAGAGTGTATTGTGGTAGTGAGTACACATGGGGAGTGTATTGTGGTAGTGAGTACACATGGAGAGTGTATTGTGGTCTGAGTACACATGGAGAGTGTATTGTGGTAGTGAGTACACATGGAGAGTGTATTGTGGTGGTGAGTACACATGGAGAGTGTATTGTGGTGTGAGAACACATGCAGTGTGTATTGTGGTAGTGAGTACACATGCAGTGTGTACTGTGGTGGTGAGTACACATGGAGAGTGTATTGTGGCGTGAGTACACATGGAGAGTGTATTGTGGCGTGAGTATGCACGCAGTGCGTGTTGTGGTGGTGAGTACACATGGAGAGTGTATTGTGGTAGTGAGTACACATGGAGAGTGTATTGTGGTAGTGAGTACACATGCAGTGTGTATTGTGGTGGTGAGTACACATGCAGTGTGTATTGTGGTGGTGAGTACACATGGAGAGTGTATTGTGGTGGTGAGTACACATGGAGAGTGTATTGTGGTGGTGAGTACACATGGAGAGTGTATTGTGGTGTGAGTACACATGGAGAGTGTATTGTGGTAGTGAGAACACATGGAGAGTGTAATGTGGTGTGAGTACACATGGAGAGTATATTGTGGTAGTGAGTACACATGGGGAGTGTATTGTGGTAGTGAGTACACATGGAGAGTGTATTTTGGTCTGAGTACACATGGAGAGTGTATTGTGGTAGTGAGTACACATGGAGAGTGTATTGTGGTGGTGAGTACACATGGAGAGTGTATTGTGGTGTGAGAACACATGGAGAGTGTATTGTGGTAGTGAGAACACATGGAGAGTGTATTGTGGTGTGAGTACACATGGAGAGTGTATTGTGGTAGTGAGTACACATGGGGAGTGTATTGTGGTAGTGAGTACACATGCAGCATGTATTGTGGTCGTGAGTGCACATGCAGTGTGTATTGTGGTAGTGAGTACACATGCAGTGTGTATTGTGGTGGTGAGTACACATGGAGAGTGTATTCTGGTGTGAGTACACATGGAGAGTGTATTGTGGCGTGAGTACACATGGAGAGTGTATTGTGGCGTGAGTATGCACGCAGTGCGTGTTGTGGTGGTGAGTACACATGGAGAGTGTATTGTGGTAGTGAGTACACATGGAGAGTGTATTGTGGTAGTGAGTACACATGCAGTGTGTATTGTGGTGGTGAGTACACATGCAGTGTGTATTGTGGTAGTGAGTACACATGGAGAGTGTATTGTGGTGGTGAGTACACATGGAGAGTGTATTGTGGTGGTGAGAACACATGGAGAGTGTAATGTGGTGTGAGTACACATGGAGAGTGTATTGTGGTAGTGAGTACACATGGGGAGTGTATTGTGGTAGTGAGTACACATGGAGAGTGTATTGTGGTCTGAGTACACATGGAGAGTGTATTGTGGTAGTGAGTACACATGGAGAGTGTATTGTGGTGGTGAGTACACATGGAGAGTGTATTGTGGTGGTGAGTACACATGGAGAGTGTATTGTGGTGTGAGAACACATGGAGAGTGTATTGTGGTAGTGAGTACACATGGGGAGTGTATTGTGGTAGTGAGTACACATGGAGAGTGTATTGTGGTAGTGAGTACACATGCAGTGTGTATTGTGGTGGTGAGTACACATGGAGAGTGTATTGTGGTCTGAGTACACATGGAGAGTGTATTGTGGTAGTGAGTACACATGCAGTGTGTATTGTGGTGGTGAGTACACATGCAGTGTGTATTGTGGTAGTGAGTACACATGGAGAGTGTATTGTGGTGGTGAGTACACATGGAGAGTGTATTGTGGTGGTGAGTACACATGGAGAGTGTATTGTGGTGTGAGTACACATGGAGAGTGTATTGTGGTAGTGAGAACACATGGAGAGTGTAATGTGGTGTGAGTACACATGGAGAGTGTATTGTGGTAGTGAGTACACATGGAGAGTGTATTGTGGTCTGAGTACACATGGAGAGTGTATTGTGGTAGTGAGTACACATGGAGAGTGTATTGTGGTGGTGAGTACACATGGAGAGTGTATTGTGGTGGTGAGTACACATGGAGAGTGTATTGTGGTGTGAGAACACATGGAGAGTGTATTGTGGTAGTGAGTACACATGGGGAGTGTATTGTGGTAGTGAGTACACATGGAGAGTGTATTGTGGTAGTGAGTACACATGCAGTGTGTATTGTGGTGGTGAGTACACATGCAGTGTGTATTGTGGTAGTGAGTACACATGGAGAGTGTATTGTGGTGGTGAGTACACATGAAGAGTGTATTGTGGTGGTGAGTACACATGGAGAGTGTATTGTGGTGTGAGTACACATGGAGAGTGTATTGTGGTAGTGAGAACACATGGAGAGTGTAATGTGGTGTGAGTACACATGGAGAGTGTATTGTGGTAGTGAGTACACATGGGGAGTGTATTGTGGTAGTGAGTACACATGGAGAGTGTATTGTGGTAGTGAGTACACATGGAGAGTGTATTTTGGTCTGAGTACACATGGAGAGTGTATTGTGGTAGTGAGTACACATGGAGAGTGTATTGTGGTAGTGAGTACACATGGAGAGTGTATTGTGGTGGTGAGTACACATGGAGAGTGTATTGTGGTGGTGAGTACACATGGAGAGTGTATTGTGGTGTGAGAACACATGGAGAGTGTATTGTGGTAGTGAGTACACATGGGGAGTGTATTGTGGTAGTGAGTACACATGGAGAGTGTATTATGGTAGTGAGTACACATGCAGTGTGTATTGTGGTGGTGAGTACACATGCAGTGTGTATTGTGGTAGTGAGTACACATGGAGAGTGTATTGTGGTGGTGAGTACACATGGAGAGTGTATTGTGGTGGTGAGTACACATGGAGAGTGTATTGTGGTGTGAGTACACATGGAGAGTGTATTGTGGTAGTGAGAACACATGGAGAGTGTAATGTGGTGTGAGTACACATGGAGAGTGTATTGTGGTAGTGAGTACACATGGGGAGTGTATTGTGGTAGTGAGTACACATGGAGAGTGTATTGTGGTCTGAGTACACATGGAGAGTGTATTGTGGTAGTGAGTACACATGGAGAGTGTATTGTGGTGGTGAGTACACATGGAGAGTGTATTGTGGTGGTGAGTACACATGGAGAGTGTATTGTGGTGGTGAGTACACATGGAGAGTGTATTGTGGTAGTGAGTACACATGGAGAGTGTATTGTGGTAGTGAGAACACATGGAGAGTGTATTGTGGTGTGAGTACACATGGAGAGTGTATTGTGGTAGTGAGTACACATGGGGAGTGTATTGTGGTAGTGAGTACACATGCAGCGTGTATTGTGGTCGTGAGTGCACATGCAGTGTGTATTGTGGTAGTGAGTACACATGCAGTGTGTATTGTGGTGGTGAGTACACATGGAGAGTGTATTCTGGTGTGAGTACACATGGAGAGTGTATTGTGGTGGTGAGTACACATGGAGAGTGTATTGTGGTAGTGAGTACACATGGAGAGTGTATTGTGGTAGTGAGAACACATGGAGAGTGTATTGTGGTGTGAGTACACATGGAGAGTGTATTGTGGTAGTGAGTACACATGGGGAGTGTATTGTGGTAGTGAGTACACATGCAGCGTGTATTGTGGTCGTGAGTGCACATGCAGTGTGTATTGTGGTAGTGAGTACACATGCAGTGTGTATTGTGGTGGTGAGTACACATGGAGAGTGTATTCTGGTGTGAGTACACATGGAGAGTGTATTGTGGTGGTGAGTACACATGGAGAGTGTATTGTGGCGTGAGTACACATGGAGAGTGTATTGTGGCGTGAGTATGCACGCAGTGCGTGTTGTGGTGGTGAGTACACATGGAGAGTGTATTGTGGTAGTGAGTACACATGGAGAGTGTATTGTGGTAGTGAGTACACATGCAGTGTGTATTGTGGTGGTGAGTACACATGCAGTGTGTATTGTGGTAGTGAGTACACATGGAGAGTGTATTGTGGTGGTGAGTACACATGGAGAGTGTATTGTGGTGTGAGTACACATGGAGAGTGTATTGTGGTAGTGAGAACACATGGAGAGTGTAATGTGGTGTGAGTACACATGGAGAGTGTATTGTGGTAGTGAGTACACATGGGGAGTGTATTGTGGTAGTGAGTACACATGGAGAGTGTATTGTGGTCTGAGTACACATGGAGAGTGTATTGTGGTAGTGAGTACACATGGAGAGTGTATTGTGGTGGTGAGTACACATGGAGAGTGTATTGTGGTAGTGAGTACACATGGGGAGTGTATTGTGGTAGTGAGTACACATGGAGAGTGTATTGTGGTAGTGAGTACACATGCAGTGTGTATTGTGGTGGTGAGTACACATGCAGTGTGTATTGTGGTGGTGAGTACACATGGAGAGTGTATTGTGGTGGTGAGTACACATGGAGAGTGTATTGTGGTGTGAGTACACATGGAGAGTGTATTGTGGTAGTGAGAACACATGGAGAGTGTAATGTGGTGTGAGTACACATGGAGAGTGTATTGTGGTAGTGAGTACACATGGGGAGTGTATTGTGGTAGTGAGTACACATGGAGAGTGTATTGTGGTAGTGAGTACACATGGAGAGTGTATTGTGGTAGTGAGTACACATGGAGAGTGTATTGTGGTCGTGAGTACACATGCAGTGTGTATTGTGGTGGTGAGTACACATGCAGTGTGTATTGTGGTCTGAGTACACATGGAGAGTGTATTGTGGTAGTGAGTACACATGGAGAGTGTATTGTGGTGGTGAGTACACATGGAGAGTGTATTGTGGTGGTGAGTACACATGGAGAGTGTATTGTGGTAGTGAGTACACATGGAGAGTGTATTGTGGTAGTGAGAACACATGGAGAGTGTATTGTGGTGTGAGTACACATGGAGAGTGTATTGTGGTAGTGAGTACACATGGGGAGTGTATTGTGGTAGTGAGTACACATGCAGCGTGTATTGTGGTCGTGAGTGCACATGCAGTGTGTATTGTGGTAGTGAGTACACATGCAGTGTGTATTGTGGTGGTGAGTACACATGGAGAGTGTATTCTGGTGTGAGTACACATGGAGAGTGTATTGTGGTGGTGAGTACACATGGAGAGTGTATTGTGGTAGTGAGTACACATGGAGAGTGTATTGTGGTAGTGAGAACACATGGAGAGTGTATTGTGGTGTGAGTACACATGGAGAGTGTATTGTGGTAGTGAGTACACATGGGGAGTGTATTGTGGTAGTGAGTACACATGCAGCGTGTATTGTGGTCGTGAGTGCACATGCAGTGTGTATTGTGGTAGTGAGTACACATGCAGTGTGTATTGTGGTGGTGAGTACACATGGAGAGTGTATTCTGGTGTGAGTACACATGGAGAGTGTATTGTGGTGGTGAGTACACATGGAGAGTGTATTGTGGCGTGAGTACACATGGAGAGTGTATTGTGGCGTGAGTATGCACGCAGTGCGTGTTGTGGTGGTGAGTACACATGGAGAGTGTATTGTGGTAGTGAGTACACATGGAGAGTGTATTGTGGTAGTGAGTACACATGCAGTGTGTATTGTGGTGGTGAGTACACATGCAGTGTGTATTGTGGTAGTGAGTACACATGGAGAGTGTATTGTGGTGGTGAGTACACATGGAGAGTGTATTGTGGTGTGAGTACACATGGAGAGTGTATTGTGGTAGTGAGAACACATGGAGAGTGTAATGTGGTGTGAGTACACATGGAGAGTGTATTGTGGTAGTGAGTACACATGGGGAGTGTATTGTGGTAGTGAGTACACATGGAGAGTGTATTGTGGTCTGAGTACACATGGAGAGTGTATTGTGGTAGTGAGTACACATGGAGAGTGTATTGTGGTGGTGAGTACACATGGAGAGTGTATTGTGGTAGTGAGTACACATGGGGAGTGTATTGTGGTAGTGAGTACACATGGAGAGTGTATTGTGGTAGTGAGTACACATGCAGTGTGTATTGTGGTGGTGAGTACACATGCAGTGTGTATTGTGGTGGTGAGTACACATGGAGAGTGTATTGTGGTGGTGAGTACACATGGAGAGTGTATTGTGGTGTGAGTACACATGGAGAGTGTATTGTGGTAGTGAGAACACATGGAGAGTGTAATGTGGTGTGAGTACACATGGAGAGTGTATTGTGGTAGTGAGTACACATGGGGAGTGTATTGTGGTAGTGAGTACACATGGAGAGTGTATTGTGGTAGTGAGTACACATGGAGAGTGTATTGTGGTCGTGAGTACACATGCAGTGTGTATTGTGGTGGTGAGTACACATGCAGTGTGTATTGTGGTCTGAGTACACATGGAGAGTGTATTGTGGTAGTGAGTACACATGGAGAGTGTATTGTGGTGGTGAGTACACATGGAGAGTGTATTGTGGTGTGAGAACACATGGAGAGTGTATTGTGGTAGTGAGTACACATGGGGAGTGTATTGTGGTAGTGAGTACACATGCAGTGTGTATTGTGGTAGTGAGTACACATGCAGTGTGTATTGTGGTGGTGAGTACACATACAGTGTGTATTGTGGTAGTGAGTACACATGGAGAGTGTATTGTGGTGGTGAGTACACATGGAGTGTGTATTGTGGTGGTGAGTACACATGGAGAGTGTATTGTGGTAGTGAGTACACATGCAGCGTGTATTGTGGTCGTGAATGCACATGCAGTGTGTATTGTGATAGTGAGTACACATGCAGTGTGTATTGTGGTGGTGAGTACACATGGAGAGTGTATTGTGGCGTGAGTACACATGGAGAGTGTATTGTGGCGTGAGTATGCACGCAGTGCGTGTTGTGGTGGTGAGTACACATGGAGAGTGTATTGTGGTAGTGAGTACACATGGAGAGTGTATTGTGGTAGTGAGTACACATGCAGTGTGTATTGTGGTGGTGAGTACACATGCAGTGTGTATTGTGGTGGTGAGTACACATGGAGAGTGTCTTGTGGTGTGAGTACACATGGAGAGTGTATTGTGGTAGTGAGAACACATGGAGAGTGTAATGTGGTGTGAGTACACATGGAGAGTATATTGTGGTAGTAAGTACACACGGGGAGTGTATTGTGGTGGTGAGTACACATGGAGAGTGTATTGTGGTGTGAGAACACATGGAGAGTGTATTGTGGTAGTGAGTACACATGGGGAGTGTATTGTGGTAGTGAGTACACATGGAGAGTGTATTGTGGTCGTGAGTACACATGGAGAGTGTATTGTGGTGTGAGAACACATGGAGAGTGTATTGTGGTAGTGAGAACACATGGAGAGTGTATTGTGGTGTGAGTACACATGGAGAGTGTATTGTGCTAGTGAGTACACATGGGGAGTGTATTGTGGTAGTGAGTACACATGCAGCGTGTATTGTGGTCGTGAGTGCACATGCAGTGTGTATTGTGGTAGTGAGTACACATGCAGTGTGTATTGTGGTGGTGAGTACACATGGAGAGTGTATTCTGGTGTGAGTACACATGGAGAGTGTATTGTGGTGGTGAGTACACATGGAGAGTGTATTGTGGTGTGAGAACACATGGAGAGTGTATTGTGGTAGTGAGTACACATGGGGAGTGTATTGTGGTAGTGAGTACACATGGAGAGTGTATTGTGGTCGTGAGTACACATGCAGTGTGTATTGTGGTGGTGAGTACACATGCAGTGTGTATTGTGGTAGTGAGTACACATGGAGAGTGTATTGTGGTGGTGAGTACACATGGAGAGTGTATTGTGGTAGTGAGTACACATGGAGAGTGTATTGTGGTAGTGAGTACAGATGGAGAGTGTATTGTGGTGTGAGTACACATGGAGAGTGTATTGTGGTGTGAGTATACATGGAGAGTGTATTGTGGTGGTGAGTACACATGGAGAGTGTATTGTGGTAGTGAGTACACATGGAGAGTGTATTGTGGTGTGAGTACACATGGAGAGTGTATTGTGGCGTGAGTATGCATGCAATGCATGTTGTGGTGGTGAGTACACATGGAGAGTGTATTGTTTGAGTATACATGGAGAGTGTATTGTGGTGTGAGTACACATGGAGAGTGTGTTGTGGCGTGAGTATGCATGCAATGCGTGTTGTGGTGGTGAGTACACATGGAGAGTGTATTGTGGTGGTGAGTACACATGGAGAGTGTATTGTGGTGGTGAGTACACATGGAGAATCCATTGTGGTGTGAGTACACATGGAGAGTGTATTGTGGTAGTGAGAACACATGGAGAGTGTAATGTGGTGTGAGTACACATGGAGAGTGTATTGTGGTAGTGAGTACACATGGGGAGTGTATTGTGGTAGTGAGTACACATGGAGAGTGTATTGTGGTCTGAGTACACATGCAGTGTGTATTGTGGTAGTGAGTACACATGGAGAGTGTATTGTGGTGGTGAGTACACATGGAGAGTGTATTGTGGTGGTGAGTACACATGGAGAGTGTATTGTGGTGTGAGAACACATGGAGAGTGTATTGTGGTAGTGAGTACACATGGGGAGTGTATTGTGGTAGTGAGTACACATGCAGTGTGTATTGTGGTAGTGAGTACACATGCAGTGTGTATTGTGGTGGTGAGTACTCATGCAGTGTGTATTGTGGTAGTGAGTACACATGGAGAGTGTATTGTGGTGGTGAGTACACATGGAGAGTGTATTGTGGTGGTGAGTACACATGGAGAGTGTATTGTGGTGTGAGTACACATGGAGAGTGTATTTTGGTAGTGAGAACACATGGAGAGTGTATTGTGGTGTGAGTACACATGGAGAGTGTATTGTGGTAGTGAGTACACATGGGGAGTGTATTGTGGTAGTGAGTACACATGGAGAGTGTATTGTGGTCTGAGTACACATGGAGAGTGTATTGTGGTAGTGAGAACACATGGAGAGTGTATTGTGGTGTGAGTACACATGGAGAGTGTAGTGTGGTAGTGAGTACACATGGGGAGTGTATTGTGGTAGTGAGTACACATGGAGAGTGTATTGTGGTCTGAGTACACATGGAGAGTGTATTGTGGTAGTGAGTACACATGGAGAGTGTATTGTGGTGGTGAGTACACATGCAGCGTGTATTGTGGTCGTGAGTGCACATGCAGTGTGTATTGTGATAGTGAGTACACATGCAGTGTGTATTGTGGTGGTGAGTACACATGGAGAGTGTATTGTGGTAGTGAGTACACATGCAGCGTGTATTGTGGTCGTGAGTGCACATGCAGTGTGTATTGTGATAGTGAGTACACATGCAGTGTGTATTGTGGTGGTGAGTACACATGGAGAGTGTATTGTGGCGTGAGTACACATGGAGAGTGTATTGTGGCGTGAGTATGCACGCAGTGCGTGTTGTGGTGGTGAGTACACATGGAGAGTGTATTGTGGTAGTGAGTACACATGGAGAGTGTATTGTGGTAGTGAGTACACATGCAGTGTGTATTGTGGTGGTGAGTACACATGCAGTGTGTATTGTGGTAGTGAGTACACATGGAGAGTGTATTGTGGTGGTGAGTACACATGGAGAGTGTATTGTGGTGTGAGTACACATGGAGAGTGTATTGTGGTAGTGAGAACACATGGAGAGTGTAATGTGGTGTGAGTACACATGGAGAGTATATTGTGGTAGTGAGTACACATGGGGAGTGTATTGTGGTAGTGAGTACACATGGAGAGTGTATTGTGGTCTGAGTACACATGGAGAGTGTATTGTGGTAGTGAGTACACATGGAGAGTGTATTGTGGTGGTGAGTACACATGGAGAGTGTATTGTGGTGTGAGTACACATGGAGAGTGTATTGTGGTAGTGAGAACACATGGAGAGTGTAATGTGGTGTGAGTACACATGGAGAGTATATTGTGGTAGTGAGTACACATGGGGAGTGTATTGTGGTAGTGAGTACACATGGAGAGTGTATTGTGGTCTGAGTACACATGGAGAGTGTATTGTGGTAGTGAGTACACATGGAGAGTGTATTGTGGTGGTGAGTACACATGGAGAGTGTATTGTGGTGGTGAGTACACATGGAGAGTGTATTGTGGTGTGAGAACACATGGAGAGTGTATTGTGGTAGTGAGAACACATGGAGAGTGTATTGTGGTGTGAGTACACATGGAGAGTGTATTGTGCTAGTGAGTACACATGGGGAGTGTATTGTGGTAGTGAGTACACATGCAGCGTGTATTGTGGTCGTGAGTGCACATGCAGTGTGTATTGTGGTAGTGAGTACACATGCAGTGTGTATTGTGGTGGTGAGTACACATGGAGAGTGTATTCTGGTGTGAGTACACATGGAGAGTGTATTGTGGTGGTGAGTACACATGGAGAGTGTATTGTGGTGTGAGAACACATGGAGAGTGTATTGTGGTAGTGAGTACACATGGGGAGTGTATTGTGGTAGTGAGTACACATGGAGAGTGTATTGTGGTCGTGAGTACACATGCAGTGTGTATTGTGGTGGTGAGTACACATGCAGTGTGTATTGTGGTAGTGAGTACACATGGAGAGTGTATTGTGGTGGTGAGTACACATGGAGAGTGTATTGTGGTAGTGAGTACACATGGAGAGTGTATTGTGGTAGTGAGTACAGATGGAGAGTGTATTGTGGTGTGAGTACACATGGAGAGTGTATTGTGGTGTGAGTATACATGGAGAGTGTATTGTGGTGGTGAGTACACATGGAGAGTGTATTGTGGTAGTGAGTACACATGGAGAGTGTATTGTGGTGTGAGTACACATGGAGAGTGTATTGTGGCGTGAGTGTGCATGCAATGCATGTTGTGGTGGTGAGTACACATGGAGAGTGTATTGTGTGAGTATACATGGAGAGTGTATTGTGGTGTGAGTACACATGGAGAGTGTGTTGTGGCGTGAGTATGCATGCAATGCGTGTTGTGGTGGTGAGTACACATGGAGAGTGTATTGTGGTGGTGAGTACACATGGAGAGTGTATTGTGGTGGTGAGTACACATGGAGAATCCATTGTGGTGTGAGTACACATGGAGAGTGTATTGTGGTAGTGAGAACACATGGAGAGTGTAATGTGGTGTGAGTACACATGGAGAGTGTATTGTGGTAGTGAGTACACATGGGGAGTGTATTGTGGTAGTGAGTACACATGGAGAGTGTATTGTGGTCTGAGTACACATGCAGTGTGTATTGTGGTAGTGAGTACACATGGAGAGTGTATTGTGGTGGTGAGTACACATGGAGAGTGTATTGTGGTGGTGAGTACACATGGAGAGTGTATTGTGGTGTGAGAACACATGGAGAGTGTATTGTGGTAGTGAGTACACATGGGGAGTGTATTGTGGTAGTGAGTACACATGCAGTGTGTTGTGGTAGTGAGTACACATGCAGTGTGTATTGTGGTGGTGAGTACACATGCAGTGTGTATTGTGGTAGTGAGTACACATGGAGAGTGTATTGTGGTGGTGAGTACACATGGAGAGTGTATTGTGGTGGTGAGTACACATGGAGAGTGTATTGTGGTGTGAGTACACATGGAGAGTGTATTTTGGTAGTGAGAACACATGGAGAGTGTATTGTGGTGTGAGTACACATGGAGAGTGTATTGTGGTAGTGAGTACACATGGGGAGTGTATTGTGGTAGTGAGTACACATGGAGAGTGTATTGTGGTCTGAGTACACATGGAGAGTGTATTGTGGTAGTGAGAACACATGGAGAGTGTATTGTGGTGTGAGTACACATGGAGAGTGTATTGTGGTAGTGAGTACACATGGGGAGTGTATTGTGGTAGTGAGTACACATGGAGAGTGTATTGTGGTCTGAGTACACATGGAGAGTGTATTGTGGTAGTGAGTACACATGGAGAGTGTATTGTGGTGGTGAGTACACATGGAGAGTGTATTGTGGTGGTGAGTACACATGGAGAGTGTATTGTGGTGTGAGAACACATGGAGAGTGTATTGTGGTAGTGAGAACACATGGAGAGTGTATTGTGGTGTGAGTACACATGGAGAGTGTATTGTGGTGTGAGTACACATGGAGAGTGTATTGTGGTAGTGAGTACACATGGGGAGTGTATTCAGCACAGGGCTAAATATAACTGACCTTTCACTGAAACTAGTGTATAAATTCTGTGTCTATTTTGATCTTAATGCTGCTGTTACATCCAGACTTTAGGGCTTTTAGTACTGTCAGGCTTTCACTTTCAGTAGTATGAGCCTGTAGGGCTCTCACTGTCGGTAGTGTCAGCCTGTAGGGCTCTCACTGTGAGTAGTGTCAGCCTGTAGGGCTCTCACTGTCGGTAGTGTCAGCCTGTAGGGCTCTCACTGTGAGTAGTGTCAGCCTGTAGGGCTCTCACTGTGAGTAGTGTCAGCCTGTAGGGCTCTCACTGTGAGTAGTGTCAGCCTGTAGGGCTCTCACTGTGAGTAGTGTCAGCCTGTAGGGCTCTCACTGTCGGTAGTGTCAGCCTGTAGGGCTCTCACTGTGAGTAGTGTCAGCCTGTAGGGCTCTCACTGTGAGTAGTGTCAGCCTGTAGGGCTCTCACTGTCGGTAGTGTCAGCCTGTAGGGCTCTCACTGTGAGTAGTGTCAGCCTGTAGGGCTCTCACTGTGAGTAGTGTCAGCCTGTAGGGCTCTCACAGTCGGTAGTGTCAGTCTATAGTCCTCTCATTGTCGGTAGTGTCAGTCTATAGCGCTCTCATTGTTGGCAGTGTCAGTCTATAGTGCTCTCATTTTCGGTAGTGTCAGTCTATAGTGCTCTCACTGTTGGTTGACTTCAGGAGTCTTTCACTTGGTAATGCCCGTCTTTAGGGTTTCTGCTCTTAGCAGACACACTGACACACACACACATATGCACACACACACACACACACACAGGAATGTTGTTTTGCATGTGCCAGTCAGATAGAGAGAGGAGTGAGAGAGGAGTGGTAAGTGAGTGGTCAGTTAGGAGGCTGTATGTTTCTATTTATGGAATGTAACATTCCTTTCTCTTTTCTCCGCCTGTGGAGTTCTGGGGTTGGTTCATTATGACTGTGTGTGTGGTCGTGCTGGGAGTGTGTGTGGTCTACAAACTCACTGGTGTCTCGCTGTAAAGATGAAAGATTTCAGTAGGCAGTAGTCACTGTCATGACACACATTACAGCCTGACATTTAAAAAGTTCTACATACATACATGTTTTTAATGCTTAGACATGTCTTTTAACTTTGTCATGTTAAACAACAGATTTTCATTAAATAAGGAAAAGTCCCAAGAGAGCAGGAGAGTTTTAAAACTATATTGCATTTGACTCAATGTACTGGATCATTCTACACTGACCACTTCTTCCTCTGTGTTTTACTTTTAGAGCTTTTATTCTCAGTGTATTCACAGATTTTTAAAAATGCCCCTATAAACTGCTCTTTTTTCCCGAAGAGAAAAACAAGATTTCTGAACACATTCTAACAAATGATACTGTTACACAAATCTGTCTTCTGTGTTTGAATTATTTCCATACACTTAATCTCATATACTCTATAATCTAGCATTCTGTTTCACTAAGCAGTGCAGGCATTGTGTTTGGCATGTGTATACGTTAAATTCTTGTCAAAATTATTTTTCTTTATTTAGTTACATCTTTCATCAAAGACACATTTAATTTACAGTAATGTAAAGTTACCATTATGCTACTAATGTACTAATCCTTAGGATTAGGTTACAGATACATGTTTTAACAGGTAATCAGTAACGTGTAATGTTCTAACTCTATTGGTCCCACGTTGCCAGGACTGCCCATTGTCACTACTGTCAGTACTGTTGGTGAGCGGAACATAAAATGAGAAGCAGCACTGAATGAAGATCATTGACAGTTCAGGACTGGTGGAAGAAAACACAGACAGCCTTCTATTAAATCTCCATAGAGCACTCTCACAATACATAAGCCACATCTTGCGAATTTATATGTCATTTTCTTCTCTCCCTCCCATGTCTTCCCCTTTGTTTTAGTCATACAAAGCATACAAAGTACAAGGTAAAAAACTACAAGGTCTAAAAAGGGCAAACAAAAGATGACGTTACACAGTTACAAAGCAACTACACCTAACAAGTTCATAAAGTTTTGCTGGCGATTGGGTGGCATCTTTGTAGAGCCATGATACCAAACTAGTCTGATATACCTCTGTAATCACATCTGTTTTGTTGATGTTGTGGATGTAAACATTATGACAAATTTGTGTTTAACAGTGTTTTTGTGCTTCATGAATTCATTGACAGATGTCTGTTCAACACTCACTGTTTCCCATAAGTCCCTGCTGGTGGAGTACGGAGAACTTGTTGAACTCACCTGCTCCATATCATCCAAACCTTCATCAGAGTTCATTCTGGGCTGGGAGTCTCAGATTAATCCTGTCCAAACAGGCAGTGAGACCAGTTTGGTGTGGAGGGCGTCCAGTCTGACACAGTGGGAGATGAACAGAAGAGAGATGTTCTGTTACTTGTCAGTGCCGAGTACAGAACAATGTAAACAGAAGGTCCATCTGAACCTTTACAGTGAGTACAGTGATCCCACCTGCTCAGCTTCCTCAGTACTGCAGCGCTGAAAAGCTGAAAGCTGCCATATCGCCCCCTACACTTCCTGTAGTGTATTACAGTCTGTCAGAGTGACTGTGTGGATCATATGAACATTATAGAGCTTTTTAAATGAAACAGTAGAAGCCGTATCGCCCCCTACGCTTCCTGTAGTGTATTACAGTCTGTCAGAGCGACTGTGTGGATCATATGAACATTATAGAGCTTTTTAAATGAAACAGTAGAAGCCGTATCGCCCCCTACGCTTCCTGTAGTGTATTACAGTCTGTCAGAGCGACTGTGTGGATCATATGAACATTATAGAGCTTTTTAAATGAAACAGTAGAAGCCGTATCGCCCCCTACGCTTCCTGTAGTGTATTACAGTCTGTCAGAGCGACTGTGTGGATCATATGAACATTATAGAGCTTTTTAAATGAAACAGTAGAAGCCGTATCGCCCCCTACGCTTCCTGTAGTGTATTACAGTCTGTCAGAGAGACTGTGTGGATCATATGAACATTACAGAGCTTTTAAAATGAAACAGTAGAAGCCGTATCGCCCCCTACGCTTCCTGTAGTGTATTACAGTCTGTCAGAGCGACTGTGTGGATCATATGAACATTATAGAGCTTTTTAAATGAAACAGTAGAAGCTGTATCGCCCCCTACGCTTCCTGTAGTGTATTACAGTCTGTCAGAGCGACTGTGTGGATCATATGAACATTATAGAGCTTTTTAAATGAAACAGTAGAAGCCGTATCGCCCCCTACGCTTCCTGTAGCGTATTACAGTCTGTCAGAGCGACTGTGTGGATCATATGAACATTATAGAGCTTTTTAAATGAAACAGTAGAAGCCGTATCGCCCCCTACGCTTCCTGTAGTGTATTACAGTCTGTCAGAGCGACTGTGTGGATCATATGAACATTATAGAACACTTTTTAAATAAAATTTTAAAAGTGTCACCCCTAAAGGTTTATATATATACGTGTTTCCTCTCTCTCTTCAGAGCGTCCAGACAGTGTGAAGATCAGCTCTGAGTCCATTGTGTGGTCAGAAGGTCAGATGATGAAGCTGAAGTGTGAGATTGAGAATGTGGGTCCATTACAGAACCTTACTGTGCAGTGGACCAGAGTGGACCAGAACAACAACATGACTGAAATGCCGTATGGAAGTTTCAGAGCTTCTGGAGAGGAGAGGAAGAACGGGAATGTGACGTCCACACTGACTGTCTCGGCCAGCCGTGATGAAGATGAAGTCCAGTATCAGTGTGCAGCTCTACTGAAGCTGGATCAGCTCCAACCACAAGTGAGATCATCAGAACGTCTGAAGCTCACAGTGCACTGTGAGTTTATTACACCTGTAAACAGAACTGTGTAGCATTGCTGTCGTCAAGATATTTACCTTCACAAATGCAGTCCCGGCTGTCATCATGGAGACATGCAGAGGGTTTAGCCAGTTAGCTAACCTCAGCTAGTATGTGTCGTATCAGGATTTGTTAAATTATCGTCGTCCACCTTTGTGGACAAAACAAACTGGTACTAAATATTTTGTGGTCTGTGTTCTGTTAAATGATGGGATTAATTAGCATGCAGTTACTGCAAAAGCCAGCTCATATTAGTGTGCCTAGCTAATTAATTTTCTCATCTAGCCAACGTTAGTTTTCCCAACAAGCCATTCAGTTAGCCTAGCCAGGTAATCTCAGTTTGCCTAGCAACTTAATGAATGTTTCTTAAGTCAACTAATGTCAGTTTGCCTGGCTAGTTAATATTATTTAATGTTTCTTTGGGATCAAAAACGTGTCTATCTATCTATCTATCTAGTTTACCAGCATTACCTAGCCAGTTTTACCTAGCTAGCTTTGCTTAGCCAGTTTTACCTAGCAAGCTTTGCCTAGCTAGTTTTACCTAGCTAGCTTTGCCTAGCCAGTTTTACCTAGCAAGCTGTGCCTAGCTAGTTTTACCTAGCTAGCTTTGCTTAGTCAGTTTTACCTAGCTAGCTTTGCCTAGCCAGTTTTACCTAGCTAGCTTTGCCTAGCCAGTTTTACCTACCCAGTGTTGCCTAGCCAGGCAAATATAATTTGATTCTCTGAAATTGACTGATAATATGGCCCATCTTTGTTCTTGTAATAATCTCGAGAGGAGGTACCGATGGTAAAACACTCGCTGATAATCTCTGCTTTTCCAGCTCTGTAAATCCAGAATCCTAATGCCACGCCACTGCTGTGCTGTGAAGTGTTTATCTCTGCACACATGACTGACTACAACTAATCCGTCAGAGATTTCTGCAGCACTGTTTTATCTGAACCCCTGTTTAAAACACATGAATACTGTCCCACAGTGTCCTCTCTGTTTCTCATCAGACAAACCCACCATCACACAACTTTCCAGTGGTACTATATCGCTAACTCAGGGTGATGAGCTGGTTCTGAACTGTTCAGCTCATGGTAACCCCAGTCCTCAGTATTTCTGGAACTTACCTGGAAACAAGAACCTCACAACCTCCTTCATCTTCATCAACAGTGTCAAGTCAGATGATCAGGGTCAGTACATCTGCACTGCCTACAACGATGAAGGCTCTGATTCACTGACTGTGGTGGTTCACGTTGCAGGTGAGTGTGAAGATCATGTAAAGGCTGTATGTCTAGACCTGATCTGAGAAAGTGAAGCTGATGTTCTGTTCCTTCATATCTTCATCAGTGGACTACAAGCTGATCATCATTGCTGTCTGTGCTGTGGTTGGCGTGGTTGGCTTGCTGATTCTTTCCTGGTGGTACTGTTACCGATGCACCTGCAGTGCCACTGTATCCAGAAGAACCTGACATCATATACACACAATGCCAACGTGGTCCACAGAGACGATGCTAATGATGCTAATCTACTCTTGAACAGAATCTCATATCAACATGGAGTTTTTACTCATGGTTTTATTTTAATTTCACAATTTTAACAACAATGCAAAACATTCAGAATCTTGTAGAATCCATGCACAGTAATATTCATGAGGCAGTGGAGGCCAAAGGAGGCACATCAGAATCAGGATGAGGATCAGAATACTGTATTGATCCCAGAGGGAAACTGCAGTTGTTACAGTTGCAACCATTTATGTAAAAGAATAAACACTTTAATCGTTTAAAACAAAAAAGAGAAATTTGCAGTATGTACACAAGATTTAAATACAGTGAAGTGACTGTAATCATAAATATGAAACATGCTGTGTAAAGTAGTTCAAATTATTGTACCTCTGAGTTGTTGCACACACAGTTATTATTATTACACATATGAACAGGTCGGTGTTGAGTTTTGCACAGATGATCCACACTTAGTGAATCACACACTGAGGGAGGAGTTATAGAGTTTGATGGCCACAAGTAAGAATGACCTCCTGTGGCGCTCTGTGGTCATTTCGGTAAAGTGAGTCTTGCACTGAATGAGCTCCTGTGTCTCATCACCGTGTCGTAGAGTGGGTGGGAGCCATTGTCCACAATGGCCTGCAGCTTAGACAGCGTCCTCCTCTCCGACACGGCCGTCAGCGAGTCCAGCTTCACACCCACAACATCACCGGCCTTGCAGATCAGTCTGTTAAGTCTGTTGGCATCTGCCACCCTCAGCCTGCTTCCCCAGCATGCAACAGGATAGCACTCACCACCACAGGCTCATAGAAGATCCTGAGCATAGTCCGGCAGATGTTGAAGGACCTCAGGCGCATCAGAAAATAGAGACGACCTTGGCCCTTCCTGTAGAGGGTGTCAGTGTTCTTAGCCCAGTCCAGTTTATTGTCCTCCACAGTGTCCACACTGCAGGCATACATACTGTGGTCTCCCAGTCAGTTAATCAACAATCCACAACACAAGGGGGGCATCTACTTGCATCACTGTGAGCTTGTCACCCAGAAGAGCAGACCCAATGTTGTTGAATGTACTGGAGAACTCAAAAAACATGACCCTCACAGAGCTGGCTGGCTCATCCAGGTGAGCATATACTTGGTTGAGCAGGTAGATGATGGCGTCTTCAACTCCCAGGCGGGGCTGGTAGGCGAACTGGAAGGGGTCCATAAATGGCTGGACCATGGGCTGGAGCTGATCCAAAGACAAGCCTTTCCATAGTCTCCATGACGTGGGACGTCAGTGCCACTGGCCTGTAGTCTTTGGCGTCACTGGGTCATGGCGTCTTCGGAACAGGAACATATATACTTAACTGATAAACTGGCAAATCAGTTTGTAAGTTACCTAAGTGATTCTATGAATCAGGGTGATTTTGTCTATTTACTTGCTCTTCATTACAGAATTGGCAGTTGCCGTATCACAGCTCAGTACTTTGAAACAGTGACTTCACCTCTGAAGTTTTCAAACTCACCCCTAAAAGAGATGGACCTGAGTAATGATGATGCCCTTGATTTAGGGATGATTCAAAATAAAATACAGTTATTGTTTTTTGTGTTATGGCACAAAAATTGATTTCTTATCTTGACATTATGTGCTGTCCTAACAAATAGATTTGGTGATAAAAAGTTTTCATCAAAAATGATCATCCTCACTTTACCAAATTATGCTAATTCAATTAGAACACCTGTTCACAAGACTGTTCACAAGACCTAGATTCAGCCAAAGTCAAGACGAAAAATAATTTAAGTGGCAATTGGCTTTGTAAGCTAATCTAAAAGTAGGCTCAGTCCATGTCTGTCTGAAAAACTGCCCTGTAAGGTTTACACTGAGTTGTCAGATTATTAGGTACTAGTAGTTTCTCCTTCACATCACACAAATTGTACGTTCCAATAAATTATGTCTTACGACTTTGGTGTGTCAAGAACTTCCGTTTCTTTTAATGTAATTTTGAAATAGAAAAACAGGCAGCGTCAATAAAGTCTGAACAGGAATCTGAACAGCAATATCGCAGGAGTTCAACACCAAGTGTGCAGGACGTCACCTTAGAACTCTCTGCTTATTGACTGGAAATGAAAACTTGATTTAATGCCTAAAGAACACTATGCCATAGAATACACATCAATATCTATATAAGAACTGTATTTATTTCTTTATTCCAGAATTGCTACTTCTAAACGTACTCAGTCATTTTGTCAAATGCAATACCTGCCTTCATCACCAGAGGTCAGCCTCACCTGAGTATTGACTTGCTCCCTAGTGACACCTTGACCTATCTTTCCTGCAGCTCATCAGTGGTGGACAGTAACTCAGTAAATGTAATTAGTTTCTGTACTTTAGTATTTTTGGTGTATCTGTACTGAAGTTTTTCCATTCTGTGCGACTTTTTCCTTTCACTCCACTACATTTCAGAGTCTAATATCCGACTTTTTCCTCCTACATTTTGAGAAATCTGTCGTTCCTTTTGGTTTCTGTGTGTAAAAAATGTAACATGTCAAAAGTAATGAAAGAATCACAGGTTGTACAAGATATATGAGTCCAATGATTAGCACAATAATTATACAGCAAATTGAAGAAAGTCTCAGATTATTTTACTCTGTGGATTCCATATAATAACTTTTCCAAGATGGGAAAATCCAAGTGATTACTAAAACTGTACTGATACTTACTTGAAGACTTTGGTGTTTCTGTTGAGCAATGATGAGGTTTTTGCCAGTGCTGGAATAAGGAGAGCAGATAATCCTGTGCTCTCAGTGGATTCATTTGAGAATTTCTTTCATATTTTAATTCCGACTTGCTGTATCTCCCGATGTATAATGAGTGAATCAGACTCATGGCACAACCCCCGGGCCACTAAGATGAGTCTTGTGACTCAGATTCAAGGGTTTATTCTGATTTCTTCACTACTCTAGACACACAGATAACTGACTTGCTAACCAGTCTGAGCTAAATAGGTATGGTCTTCTTGTATAAGCTTGCTGTTTCAGACGTATAAGCACATGCTAGTGCTTTATTAATCCTAAAGCTGCTGCTGATGTTCTCTTATGAGTGCATGATAACTAGCTAGTTAATTTAGCTAATGTGGAATAAGCTACAACCCCAATTCCAATGAAGTTGGGACGTTGTGTAAAACATAAATAAAAACTGAATACGATGATTTGCAAATCCATTTCAACCGATATTCAGTTGAATACACTACAAAGACGAGATATTTAATGTTGTTCACAAGCAAGGACGGCGAGGTTCACCACACAGATGATTTCATCTACAGTCCATAATATCATCAAAAGATTAAGAGAATCTGGAGAAATCTCTGCAGGTAAGCAGCAAGGCAGAAAACCACCACTGAATGCCCGTGACCTTCGACCCCTCAGGCGGCGCTGTATTAAAAACCCACATCATTCTGTAACGGATATTCCCACATGGGCTCAGGAACACTTTGGAAAACCACTGTCAGTGAACTCAGTTCGTCGCTCCATCTACAAGTGCAGGTTAAAACTCTGCCATGCAAAGCAAAGCCACATATCAACACCACCCAGAAACGCCACCGGCTTCTCTGGGCCGAGCTCATCTGAGATGGACTGACGCAGAGTGGAAAAGTGTCCTGTGGTCTGACGCGTCCACATTTCACACTGTTTCTGGAAATCATGGACGTCGTGTCCTCCGGGACAAAGAGGAAAAGGACTGTCCGGATTGTTTTCAGCGCAAAGTTCAAAAGCCAGCATCTCTGATGGTGTGGGGGGTGTGTTAGTGCCCATGGCAGGGGTAACCTGCACATCTGTGAAGGCACCATTAATGCTGAAAGGTACATACAGGTTTTGGAGCAACATCTGCTGCCATCCAAGCAGCATCTTTTTCAGGGACGTCCTGCTTATTTCAGCAAGACGACGCCAAGCCACATTCTGCACATGTTACAACAGCGTGGCTTCGTAGTAAAAGAGTGCGGCTACTAGACTGGCCTGCCAGCAGTCCAGACCGTCTCCCATTGAAAATGTGTGGCGCATTATGAAGCTCAAAATACGACGACGGAGACCCCCGAACTGCTGAGCAGCTGAAGCTGGACATCAAGCAAGATTGGTCTCAGCACTCAGACCATGTCCTTCAGTAGGAATTTCATTTTGTTTGGGTGTATTTTTAGTGATATGGCTAGGCAACCCAGGGATGTTTTCACATTTGGACTGTTCACAAATAAAAAAGCAGTCAATAAACAACTTATTTATTTTTACTTTTAAACAAAAATCTTATACTACAGTGCATAATTTCTTTAGTTTTTTTCTAATGTATTTAAATGTATAATATAGTTTCTGATCATCATTAACTCCTAGTTAATTAATACTGAATTACAATATGTTTCACTTTATAATTCTGTTTCTGACAACCTGGTCTCATGGGATATACGTACCTCTGACCACTTTTTTGCGGAGCCACAAACACGTAACCTCGATGTCCACTAAATGTCCACTGGGGGCGCTAAAGAGAAGCTTACACTTTAGTGTAACATTGCGATTATTTTGCCTTTGAAAATGACTGTATTTGAGATTTTGATTATTTTTTAAGCTCTCAGTCATCAGCGCTACTTTATTGATAAAGTGTAGAATAATTTCGGAGCGCCTGTGATGTCTGTCGGTTCACGAGGTAGCTAATGCCTCCTCTAACACAGCTTCAGGACTGTAGCTATAACTGTAGCTGGGGCTGTTCTCCTATAACGTTAGTTTGGTGGATAAAGCAGATTGTGTACTTGCTGGCTACCAAGCAGAGGTTCCCATAACCTTGTGCCTGAAGATATAGGGGGATGGGGAGGCTGTCTACTGATTTAGGGGCGATTTATCTAGCTAGCCTCCTTCAACTACGTGTCCTGCAGTACGCTGAAGTTCCCAAGATGTCAGCTGAGCTGACAATGGAACATAGCTTTAGCTAGCTGGGTACCTTATGTGATTAGCTAGCTAGCGTTAGGTGGCTAGTGAAGAGCGTTGCTAGATAAAGCAGTTGATGTGTTTCTGTGGTTGTCACGATGTGCTGGCTAGAGATCTCAAGTTGTTGGAAAAAATGGGGAAAAAATGCCTGATTTATCCACCAACTGTACGAGCAGCCCAGGGTGCTCACAATATATATATTCATTTTTTTAAATAGAACCAGGGTTCTTGCTGTTCATTTTCTGAAAAAAAGGCAAATACGCTTTTTTCTTTAAGAAGG
>NC_051222.1:39803175-39808175 GCF_015220715.1 Pygocentrus nattereri | reverse complement strand
CTGATACCTTTGTCAGCATCCTTCTCTTTAATACCAATTCCCCAGTGTCCATTTTAGCCCCCAGGACTGAGCCGGCCTTTGTAACAGTCTTGATCAGTGTGGTTGTGACCTTCTCTGTACTGCTGCCCCAGTGTAGCAGCAGAAAAATGGCATTTGGCACCACAGACTCTTAGAAGTTTCCCAGCAGTTTGCCTCTCACACCAAAGGAACTCGACCTCCTCAGAAAGAAGAGTTCTTGTCCAGCTTGTTCACACTTGCTTTCCATCTCACTTCGTCACACAGATAAACACACAGGTACTTTTAGGCATAAATCACCTTGATGCAATCACCCTGGATGGTGACAGGAACTGAAGGGGACTTTTCCAGAAGTGCATCACGAGCTCTTTTGTCTTCCTGGTGTTTAGTTGGAGAGTATTGTGCTGACACCAGTCCACAAAGCTGTCCACTAGGCTTCCTCACAATAACAGTGTCATTCAAGAGCTTCTGTAGGTGGATGTACTGGAGCCTGTCAGTCAGGTAGTTGATGATCCAGCACACCAGGGCAGTGTCCACCTGTGCCGCACTCTATGTGTCCCTCTGCAGGAGTAGCAAGATGGCATTGAAGGCAATCAAAGAACATGATTCTCACGGTGCTTCCCAACATCTCCAGGTGTGAGTAAGTTCTGTGCAGCAGGTACATCACAGCATCCTCAACCACCACATGCAGCCGACAGGCAAACTGTAAGGGGTCCAATCCCACGCCCATCTATCCCGAGGTGACCAAAGACAAGCCTCTCCAGTGACTGATGTACCATCAGTGGTACAGATTTGTGGTTGTAGGTTGCATATGTACTGCAGGACCCCACTCAGCTGGTCTGTGTAGGCCTCTAGTACTTTAGCACTGGCACCACCAGGGCTCTCCACTTCTCCTGCCCTCAGTCATTGTACCTCTCTTCTCACGTGATGTGATGCAGAGGAAGACACAAAGGGAGGGCAAGATGCGGTCCCAGGTGATGTATTTGTGAATGACCCACTACTGATATTACTGAAGAAAGTGTTCAGCTCATTTGTCCTCATCCAGCTCTCCTCAGTCTGCTGACTGCAAGGCAGTTTATAAAGAAACACATTCCTTATTCCATCCCACCAAGCTTTCACCTCAACCCTCTGTTTTCCTCCCTACACTCCCTAATTCTCTTCTTCAGCTCCCTCTGCATGCTTCTCATACCATCCCTATCACCAGTCCTGAACTCCCTCTGCTTTTTGTTCAGCAGGGCCTTCAGAGTGCTAGTGACCCAGGGTTAAATGGCACAGCATTGTCCACAAACACGCTTATGTAGTCCATTACACAGCGAGCATCAATGTCCTTAGCATGGGGTTCACAAAGAATGTCCCAGTCAAGTGTTTCAAAGCAGCTTTTTAGGACATACATAATCTCCACTGACCACTTCCCGACTGGCTTAATCACATCAGGTTTCCTTAGTACAAGAGATTTATACTGAGGCTGCAGATTGTGGTCTGGCTTTCCCAGTGCAATAGAGCTACTGTATACACTCACCAGTTGTTCAATTGTTCAAATGCTTGTTAACACAAATAGCTAATCAGCCAATCACATGGCTGCAACTCAATGCATTTAGACATATAGAGGTGGTCAAGACGACTTGCTGAAGTGCAGACCGAGCATCAGAACGGGGAAGAAAGGGGATTTAAGGGGCTTTGAACGTGGTGTGGTTGTTGGTGCCAGACGGGCCGGTCTGAGTATTTCAGAAACTGTTGATCTACTGGGATTTTCACGCTCAACCATCTCTAGGGTTTACAGAGAACGGTCTGAAAAAGAGGAAATGTCCAGTGAGCGGTCAGTTGTGTGGACGAAAATGCCTTGTTGATGTGAGAGGTCAGAGGAGAATGGGCAGACTGGTTCCAGATGATAGAAAGGCAACAGGAACTCAAATAACCAACCAGAATCTCTGAGGAACGTTTCCAACACCTTGTTGAAAGCCTGCCACGAAGAATTAAGACCGTTCTGAAGGCAAAAGGGGGCCAAACCTTTTACTAGGTGTACCTAATAAAGTGGCCAGTGAGTGTACGCCTCTATGACATTGGCATATAGCAAGTCTAGTGTCCCATGTTGCAGGAAACATTGACATGGCGAAAGTCCTCAGTAGTCCTCCTGTTCTCCCTTCAATTAGCTTTAGGAATCGGTTTGTGCAGCCAGCTCTCAGTGAAACACATAAACCTACATTCCCAGAATTCCCACTCACTCCAAGCTGACACTGTCCATTGCCTAGAATCATTGATGGATCACAGGTTTGTACCTCCTCTGCTTTACTCTGGGATGGTTTGCGAGACCTCAGATGCCCTAGGATTTCCTGCAGGATGATCCCGGGTGTGAACAAAGCTGTGCATTGCCGGTGTGTACTTGTGACGGTCAGACAGATTGGCAGACGCTCGCAGATAAAGTGCGATGACTTTAATCTTCCACTCAGTCCAAAGGGTAAAACACCACTCACAGTATAATATCCAGTCCAGTAATTGATAACATGAAACCATCCGAAAAAGGGCAACAGTATCCAAGGGGCAAAAACACAAATCATACATGGGAAAACACGTCCAAGGTTCGATACACAAAATATACAGAATAGCAGAATCAGGGAACGCTCAGTGATTGTCTAAACAATACTTCACGAAGTTCTCAACCTGAGTCCCTGCTTAAATATTGGCAAATCCAACAAATCCAGATGCAGCATTAAAGTGATTGTGGTGTAATAGAACTTCTGGGAAGTTATCTCAAGTTCTTCGAGGCAGAAATGAGTAGATGACTCCAGAACAGAATTTGTTTCCAATCTTTATTCTGTGTTTCACAATCTGCTTCTGTGAGAAAGTGCTTGATGACTGAATCAGATTTAGAGTCATATTCTGAGCCCAGTCATTTGAGCATGGTGTGTCTATCATAAGCCCCACCCTTTTCATGCCCACTTCAGTCTGATAGGCTGCAGCCAGATGCCTAGTTTTGATCATTGACGGTGTTCTCAGTTTAGGACGATAAATGAGACGAACTGAGGGGAGCGATGGAAGAGTATTTTCATAAATGTATTGATTGAACTTTATTATTGTTTTCATAATTATTTTATTTTTACATTTTATTCTTCTTGATCAGTTTCTGTTTAAATGTATGTCTTTGGGATATTTCATTCATTCTTATTCATATCCAGCAATTTGATCATTTTTTGTTATGAATAATTTTGATAGACGCTTTGCTAGTCTGATGAATTCTAAAGACTTTGAGCAGTGGAGTGAAAGAAAACCAACAGCGCTCATGATGACATATTGGTGTCTAACGGTGCTTTTGTGCTTCATATTTTAATTAGCAGACCGCTGTTCTACACTCACTGTTTCCAATGACTCCCTGCTGGTGGAGTACGGAGAACCTGTTAAAGTGAACTGCTCCATATCATCCAAACCTTCATCACATTTCTTTCTGGGCTGGGAGTCTCAGTTTAATGCTGTCCAAACAGACAGTGAGACCAGTTTGGTGTGGAGGGCGCCCAGTCTGACAGAGTGGGAGGTGAACGGAAGAGAGATGTTCTGTTACCTGTCAGTGCCGAATACAGAACAATGTAAACGGAAGGTCCATCTGACGCTTTACAGTGAGTACAGTGATCCCACCTGCTCAGCTTCCTCAGTACTGCAGCGCTAAAAAGCTGAAAGCTGCTTTTCCACTTTCCACTCACTGCCTTACACAGATCCACTCTCTGATCCCAGAGTTTACTGTGGATTTACACTCCGACCACAGAAATGATCACTGGGATACGATTCTAACAGGAGTCACTGCTTTTCATTCATCTGGTTCTCATTTGTTAGAGCGAGAGGCTTTTAACAGTCATTGGCTCTCATTAGTTAGTATGAATATTCCTGTCCACTGATGGTCAGTTCTTTCCTGTTTCTATGTTCTAGGTAAGGCTGGATTTCCCAGCCTGCTAACACTAGATTGCCTAATCAACTAGCGTTAGTTTGCCTATCCTAACTAGTCAATGTCATTTTCACTGTTGTTTATTAATTCATATGTCAATCAGAGCAGTACTGGTTCCCCTTTTGAGACTTGGCTCCTTTCAAAGTTTCTTCCTCTTTATCTGAGGGAGATTTTCTTTGCAAGCTTTCATCTGGATTCTGTGTAAAGCTGCTTTGATCTAGATTCTGTATAAAGCTGCTTTTATCTGGATTCTGTGTAAAGCTGCTTTGATCTGGATTCTGTGTAAAGCTGCTTTTATCTGGATTCTGTGTAAAGCTGCTTTGATCTGGATTCTGTGTAAAGCTGCTTTTATCTGGATTCTGTGTAAAGCTGCTTTGATCTGGATTCTGTGTAAAGCTACTTTTATCTGGATTCTGTGTAAAGCTGCTTTGATCTGGACTCTGTGTAAAGCTGCTTTTATCTGGATTCTGTGTAAAGCTGCTTTTATCTGGATTCTGTGTAAAGCTGCTTTGATCTGGATTCTGTGTAAAGCTGCTTTGATCTGGATTCTGTGTAAAGCTGCTTTGATCTGGATTCTGTGTAAAGCTGCTTTGATCTGGATTCTGTGTAAAGCTGCTTTGATCTGGATTCTGTGTAAAGCTGCTTTTATCTGGATTCTGTGTAAAGCTGCTTTGATCTAGACTCGGTGTAAAGCTGCTTTGATCTGGATTCTGTGTAAAGCTGCTTTGATCTGGATTCTGTGTAAAGCTGCTTTGATCTGGATTCTGTGTAAAGCTGCTTTGATCTGGATTCTGTGTAAAGCTGCTTTGATCTGGATTCTGTGTAAAGCTGCTTTGATCTAGACTCGATGTAAAGCTGCTTTGATCTGGATTCTGTGTAAAGCTGCTTTGATCTGGATTCTGTGTAAAGCTGCTTTGATCTGGATTCTGTGTAAAGCTGCTTTGATCTAGACTCTGTGTAAAGCTGCTTTGATCTGGATTCTGTGTAAAGCTGCTTTGATCTGGATTCTGTGTAAAGCTGCTTTGATCTGGATTCTGTGTAAAGCTGCTTTGAT
>NC_051222.1:39760675-39798175 GCF_015220715.1 Pygocentrus nattereri | reverse complement strand
ATTGTGGTGGTGAGTACACATGGAGAGTGTGTTGTGTTGGTAAGTACACATGGAGAGTGTATTGTGGTAGTGAGTACACATGGAGAGTGTATTGTGGTGTGAGTACACATGGAAAGTGCATTGTGGCATGAATATGCATGCAATGCGTGTTGTGGTAGTGAGTACACATGGAGAGTGTATTGTGGTGGTGAGTACACATTGAGAGTGTATTGTGGTGGTGAGTACACATGGAGAGTGTATTGTGGTGTGAGTACACATGGAGAGTGTATTGTGGTAGCGAGTACACATGGAGAGTGTATTGTGGTGTGAGTACACATGGAGAGTGTATTGTGGTAGTGAGTACATATGGAGAGTGTGATGTGTTGGTGAGTACACATGGAGAGTGTATTGTGGTGGTGAGTACACATGGAGAGTGAATTGTGGTGTGAGTACACATGGAGAGTGTGTTGTGGCATGAATATGCATGCAATGCGTGTTGTGGTAGTGAGTACACATGGAGAGTGTATTGTGGTGGTGAGTACACATGGAGAGTGTATTGTGGTGTGAGTACACATGGAGAGTGTATTGTGGTAGCGAGTACACATGGAGAGTGTATTGTGGTGTGAGTACACATGGAGAGTGTGTTGTGGTTGTGAGTACACATGGGGAGTGTATTGTGGTGTGAGTACACATGGAGAGTGTATTGTGGTAGTGAGTACATATGGAGAGTGTATTGTGGTAGTGAGTACATATGGAGAGTGTATTGTGGTGGTGAGTACACATGGAGAGTGTATTGTGGTGGTGAGTACACATGGAGAGTGTATTGTGGTGTGAGTACACATGGAGAGTGTATTGTGGTGGTGAGTACACATGGAGAGTGTGTTGTGTTGGTGAGTACACATGGAGAGTGTATTGTGGTGTGAGTACACATGGAAAGTGTATTGTGGCATGAATATGCATGCAATGCGTGTTGTGGTAGTGAGTACACATGGAGAGTGTATTGTGGTGGTGAGTACACATTGAGAGTGTATTGTGTGGTGAGTACACATGGAGAGTGTATTGTGGTGTGAGTACACATGGAGAGTGTATTGTGGTAGCGAGTACACATGGAGAGTGTATTGTGGTGTGAGTACACATGGAGAGTGTATTGTGGTAGTGAGTACATATGGAGAGTGTGATGTGTTGGTGAGTACACATGGAGAGTGTATTGTGGTGGTGAGTACACATGGAGAGTGTATTGTGGTGTGAGTACACATGGAGAGTGTATTGTGGCATGAATATGCATGCAATGCGTGTTGTGGTAGTGAGTACACATGGAGAGTGTATTGTGGTGGTGAGTACACATGGAGAGTGTATTGTGGTGTGAGTACACATGGAGAGTGTATTGTGGTGGTGAGTACACATGGAGAGTGTGTTGTGTTGGCGAGTACACATGGAGAGTGTATTGTTGTGTGAGTACACATGGAGAGTGTGTTGTGGCGGTGAGTACACATGGAGAGTGTGTTGTGGCAGTCAGTACACATGGAGAGTGTATTGTGGTGTGCGTACACATGGGGAGTGTTTTGTGGTTTGAGTACACATGGGGAGTGTATTGTGGTAATGAGTACACATGGAGAGTGTATTGTGGTGGTGAGTACACATGGAGAGTGTATTGTGGTGGTGAGTACACATGGAGAGTGTATTGTGGTGTGAGTACACATGGGGAGTGTATTGTGGTGGTGAGTACACATGGAGAGTGTATTGTGGCGTGAGTATGTATGCAATGCGTGTTGTGGTGGTGAGTACACATGGAGAGTGTATTGTGGTGTGAGTACACATGGGGAGTGTATTGTGGTGTGAGTCCACATGGAGAGTGTATTGTGGTAGTGAGTACACATGGAGAGTGTATTGTGGTGTGAGTACACATGGTGTCTCGCTGTAAAGATGAAAGATTTCAGTAGGCAGGAAAGTCCTACTGAACTTATTAAAGTTATTAAGAACATTGTGGCATGTTTTTCCTTGTTAGATGAAGGAAACAGAAGTTCTGGTTCTAGGCCTCCAAAATGTTGCCAGCAACTTCACTGCCAGGGTTCATTGGGCATCATTTTTAGTCAGAACTAAAATAGATCTCTTAGCTATTAGTGCCATATTTAAATCCTAGGACTCTGAGCTTCTGTAGTCAAGGCTTTGACTGGTTCCAGGACAAAGCGAATAAGTAAGGGAGTCTGGGCTTTTCCAGTATCTGCTCAGATGCTTAGACAGCAGACTTGCTGAGTCTAAGGAGATGTTTAAAAAGGCTGAAGACACATGTCTGTGCCCGAGTGTTTGAGGTTGGAACTGATGTACTCTGTTCTGTTGTTTGGATGAAGCTGTACTGTTTCTGGATTTGTTATTTGTTTTATATCATTATTTTATCAGTTTTATCTCACTGTCTTGACGCACATTACAGCCTGACGTTTAAAAAGTTCTACATACATACATGTTTTTAATGCTTAGACATGTCTTTTAACTTTGTCATGTTAAACAACAGATTTTCATTAAATAAGGAAAAGTCCCAAGAGAGCAGAGTTTTAAAACTATATTGCATTTGACTCAATGTACTGGATCATTCTACACTGACCACTTCTTCCTCTGTGTTTTACTTTTAGAGCTTTTATTCTCAGTGTATTCACAGATTTTTTAAAAAATGCCCTTTTAAAATGCTCTTTTTTCCCGAAGAGAAAAACAAGATTTCTGAAACACATTCTAACAAATGATACTGTTACACAAATCTGTCTTCTGTGTTTAAATTATTTCCATACACTTAATCTCATATACTCTATAATCTAGCATTCTGTTTCACTAAGCAGTGCAGACATTGTGTTTGGCATGTGTATACGTTAAATTCTTGTCAAAATTATTTTTCTTCATTTAGTTACATATTTCATCAAAGACACATTTAATTTACAGTAATGTAAAGTTACCATTATGCTATTAATGTACTAATCCTTAAGATTAGGTTACAGATACATGTTTTAACAGGTAATCAGTAACGTGTAATGTTCTACTCTATTGGTCCCACGTTGGCAGGACTGCCCATTGTCACTACTGTCAGTACTGTTGGTGAGCGGAACATAAAATGAGAAGCAGCACTGAATGAAGATCATTGACAGTTCAGGACTGTGGAAGAAAACACAGACAGCCTTCTATTAAATCTCCATAGAGCACTCTCACAATACATAAGCCACATCATGCGAATTTATATGTCATTTTCTTCTCTCCCTCCCATGTCTTCCCCTTTGTTTCAGTCATACAAAGCATAGAAAGAACAAGGTAAAAAACTACAAGGTCTAAAAAGGGCAAACAAAAGATGACGTTACACAGTTACAAAGCAACTACACCTAACAAGTTCATAAAGTTTTCTGGCGATTGGGTGGCATCTTTGTAGAGCCATGATACCAAACTAGTCTGATATACCTCTGTAATCACATCTGTTTTGTTGATGTTGTGGATGTAAACATTATGACAAATTTGTGTTTAACAGTGTTTTTGTGCTTCATGAATTCATTGACAGATGTCTGTTCAACACTCACTGTTTCCCATAAGTCCCTGCTGGTGGAGTACGGAGAACCTGTTGAACTCAACCTGCTCCATATCATCCAAACCTTCATCTGATTTCTTTCTGGCTGGGAGTCTCAGATTAATCCTGTCCAAACAGGCAGTGAGACCAGTTTGGTGTGGAGGGCGCCCAGTCTGACACAGTGGGAGATGAACAGAAGAGAGATGTTCTGTTACTTGTCAGTGCCGAGTACAGAACAATGTAAACAGAAGGTCCATCTGAACCTTTACAGTGAGTACAGTGATCCCACCTGCTCAGCTTCCTCAGTACTGCAGCGCTGAAAAGCTGAAAGCTGCCATATCGCCCCCTACACTTCCTGTAGAGTATTACAGTCTGTCAGAGCGACTGTGTGGATCATATGAACATTATAGAGCTTTTTAAATGAAGCAGTAGAAGCCGTATCGCCCCCTAACGCTTCCTGTAATGTATTACAGTCTGTCAGAGCGACTGTGTGGATCATATGAACATTATAGAGCTTTTTAAATGAAACAGTAGAAGCCGTATCGCCCCCTACGCTTCCTGTAGTGTATTACAGTCTGTCAGAGCGAATGTGTGGATCATATGAACATTATAGAGCTTTTCAAATGAAACAGTAGAAGCCGTATCGCCCCTACGCTTCCTGTAGTGTATTACAGTCTGTCAGAGCGACTGTGTGGATCATCTGAACATTATAGAGCTTTTTAAATGAAACAGTAGAAGCCGCATCGCCCCTACGCTTCCTGTAGTGTATTACAGTCTGTCAGAGCGACTGTGTGGATCATATGAACATTATAGAGCTTTTTAAATGAAACAGTAGAAGCCGTATCGCCCCTACGCTTCTGTAGTGTATTACAGTCTGTCAGAGCGAATGTGTGGATCATATGAACATTATAGAGCTTTTTAAATGAAACAGTAGAAGCCGTATCGCCCCCTATGCTTCCTGTAGTGTATTACAGTCTGTCAGAGCGACTGTGTGGATCATATGAACATTATAGAGCTTTTAAATGAAACAGTAGAAGCCGTATCGCCCCTACGCTTCCTGTAGTGTATTACAGTCTGTCAGAGCGACTGTGTGGATCATAATGAACATTATAGAGCTTTTTAAATGAAACAGTAGAAGCCGTATCGCCCCCTAACGCTTCCTGTAGTGTATTACAAATCTGTCAGAGCGACTGGTGTGGATCATATGAACATTATAGAGCTTTTTAAATGAAACAGTAGAAGCCGTATCGCCCCATACGCTTCCTGTAGTGTATTACAGTCTGTCAGAGCGACTGTGTGGATCATATGAACATTATAGAGGCTTTTAAATGAAGCAGTAGAAGCCGTATCGCCCCCTACGCTTCCTGTAGTGTATTACAGTCTGTCAGAGCGACTGTGTGGATCATATGAACATTATAGAGCTTTTTAAATGAAACAGTAGAAGCCGTATCACCCCCTACGCTTCCTGTAGTGTGTTACAGTCTGTCAGAGCGAATGTGTGGATCATATGAACATTATAGTGCTTTTAAATGAAACAGTAGAAGCCGTATCGCCCCCCTGCGCTTCCTGTAGTGTATTACAGTCTGTCAGAGCGACTGTGTGGATCATATGAACATTATAGAGCTTTTTAAATGAAACAGTAGAAGCCGTATCGCCCCCTACGCTTCTGTAGTGTATTACAGTCTGTCAGAGCGACTGTGTGGATCATATGAACATTATAGAGCTTTTTAAATGAACAGTAGAAGCCATATCGCCCCCTACATTTCCTGTAGTGTATTACAGTCTGTCCGAGCGACTGTGTGGATCATATGAACATTATAGAGCTTTTTAAATGAAACAGTAGAAGCCGTATCGCCCCCTACGCTTCCTGTAGTGTATTACAGTCTGTCAGAGTGACTGTGTGGATCATATGATCATTATAGAGCTTTTTAAATGAAACAGTAGAAGCCATATCGCCCCCTACGCTTCCTGTAGTGTAATTACAGTCTGTCAGAGCGACTGTGTGGATCATGTGAACATTATAGAGCTTTTTAAATGAAACAGTAGAAGCTGTATCGCCCCCTACGCTTCCTGTAGTGTATTACAGTCTGTCAGAGTGACTGTGGGGATCATATGAACATTATAGAGCTTTTTAAATGAAACAGTAGAAGCCGTATCGCCCCCTACGCTTCCTGTAGTGTATTACAGTCTGTCAGAGCGACTGTGTGGATCATATGAACATTACAGAGCTTTTTAAATGAAACAGTAGAAAGCCGTATCGCCCCTACGCTTCCTGTAGTGTATTACAGTCTGTCAGAGCGACTGTGTGGATCATATGAACATTATAGAGCTTTTTAAATGAAACAGTAGAAGCCGTATCGCCCCCTACGCTTCCTGTAGTGTATTACAGTCTGTCAGAGCGACTGTGTGGATCATATGAACATTATAGAGCTTTTTAAATGAAAAAGTAGAAGCCGTATCGCCCCCTACGCTTCCTGTAGAGTATTACAGTCTGTCAGAGCGACTGTGTGGATCATATGAACATTATAGAGCTTTTTAAATGAACAGTAGAAGCCGTATCGCCCCCTACGCTTCCTGTAGTGTATTACAGTCTGTCAGAGCGACTGTGTGGATCATATGAACATTATAGAGCTTTTTAAATGAAACAGTAGAAGCCGTATCGCGCCCTACGTTTCCTGTAGTGTATTACAGTCTGTCAGAGTGACTGTGTGGATCATATGAACATTAAAGAGCTTTTTAAATGAAATAGTAGAAGCCGTATCGCCCCCTACGCTTCCTGTAGTGTATTACAGTCTGTCAGAGCGACTGCGTGGATCATATGAACATTATAGAGCTTTTTAAATGAAACAGTAGAAGCCGTATCGCCCCCTACGCTTCCTGTAGTGTATTACAGTCTGTCAGAGCGACTGTGTGGATCATATGAACATTATAGAGCTTTTTAAATGAAACAGTAGAAGCCGTATCGCCCCCTACGCTTCCTGTAGTGTATTACAGTCTGTCAGAGCGACTGTGTGGATCATATGAACATTATAGAGCTTTTTAAATGAAACAGTAGAAGCCGTATCGCCCCCTACGCCTCCTGTAGTGTATTACAGTCTGTCAGAGCAACTGTGTGGATCATATGAACATTATAGAGCTTTTAAAATGAAGCAGTAGAAGCCGTATCGCCCCCTACGCCTCCTGTAGTGTATTACAGTCTGTCAGAGCGACTGTGTGGATCATATGAACATTATAGAGCTTTTAAAATGAAACAGTAGAAGCCGTATCGCCCCCTACGCTTCCTGTAGTGTATTACAGTCTGTCAGAGTGACTGTGTGGATCATCTGAACATTATAGAGCTTTTTAAATGAAACAGTAGAAGCCGTATCGCCCCCTACGCTTCCTGTAGTGTATTACAGTCTGTCAGAGCGACTGTGTGGATCATATGAACATTATAGAGCTTTTAAATGAAACAGTAGAAGCCGTATCGCCCCCCTACGCTTCCTGTAGTGTATTACAGTCTGTCAGAGTGACTGTGTGGATCATATGAACATTATAGAGCTTTTGAATTGAAACAGTAGAAGCTGTATCGCCCCCTACGCTTCCTGTAGTGTATTACAGTCTGTCAGAGCGACTGTGTGGATCATATGAACATTATAGAGCTTTTTAAATGAAACAGTAGAAGCCGTATCGCCTCCTACGCTTCCTGTAGTGTATTACAGTCTGTCAGAGCGACTGTGTGGATCATATGAACATTATAGAGCTTTTTAAATGAAACAGTAGAAGCCGTATCGCCCCCTACGCTTCCTGTAGTGTATTACAGTCTGTCAGAGTGACTGTGTGGATCATATGAACATTATAGAGCTTTTGAATTGAAACAGTAGAAGCTGTATCGCCCCCTACGCTTCCTGTAGTGTATTACAGTCTGTCAGAGCGACTGTGTGGATCATATGAACATTATAGAGCTTTTTAAATGAAACAGTAGAAGCCGTATCGCCCCCTACGCTTCCTGTAGTGTATTCCAGTCTGTCAGAGCGACTGTGTGGATCATATGAACATTATAGAGCTTTTTAAATGAAGCAGTAGAAGCCGTATCGCCCCCTACGCCTCCTGTAGTGTATTACAGTCTGTCAGAGCAACTGTGTGGATCATATGAACATTATAGAGCTTTTAAAATGAAGCAGTAGAAGCCGTATCGCCCCCTACGCATCCTGTAGTGTATTACAGTCTGTCAGAGCGACTGTGTGGATCATATGAACATTATAGAGCTTTTAAAATGAAACAGTAGAAGCCGTATCGCCCCCTACGCTTCCTGTAGTGTATTACAGTCTGTCAGAGTGACTGTGTGGATCATCTGAACATTATAGAGCTTTTTAAATGAAACAGTAGAAGCCGTATCGCCCCCTACGCTTCCTGTAGTGTATTACAGTCTGTCAGAGTGACTGTGTGGATCATATGAACATTATAGAGCTTTTTAAATGAAACAGTAGAAGCCGTATCGCCCCCTACGCTTCCTGTAGTGTATTACAGTCTGTCAGAGTGACTGTGTGGATCATATGAACATTATAGAGCTTTTGAATTGAAACAGTAGAAGCTGTATCGCCCCCTACGCTTCCTGTAGTGTATTACAGTCTGTCAGAGCGACTGTGTGGATCATATGAACATTATAGAGCTTTTTAAATGAAACAGTAGAAGCCGTATCGCCCCCTACGCTTCCTGTAGTGTATTCCAGTCTGTCAGAGCGACTGTGTGGATCATATGAACATTATAGAGCTTTTTAAATGAAACAGTAGAAGCCGTATCGCCCCCTACGCTTCCTGTAGTGTATTACAGTCTGTCAGAGCAACTGTGTGGATCATATGAACATTATAGAGCTTTTTAAATGAAACTGTAGAAGCCGTATCGCCCCCTACGCTTCCTGTAGTGTATTACAGTCTGTCAGAGCGACTGTGTGGATCATATGAACATTATAGAGCTTTTTAAATGAAAACAGTAGAAGCCGTATCGCCCCCTACGCCTCCTGTAGTGTATTACAGTCTGTCAGAGCAACTGTGTGGATCATATGAACATTATAGAGCTTTTAAAATGAAACAGTAGAAGCCGTATCGCCCCCTACGCTTCCTGTAGTGTATTACAGTCTGTCAGAGTGACTGTGTGGATCATCTGAACATTATAGAGCTTTTTAAATGAAACAGTAGAAGCCGTATCGCCCCCTACGCTTCCTGTAGAGTATTACAGTCTGTCAGAGTGACTGTGTGGATCATATGAACATTATAGAGCTTTTAAAATGAAACAGTAGAAGCCGTATCGCCCCCTACGCTTCCTGTAGTGTATTACAGTCTGTCAGAGCGACTGTGTGGATCATATGAACATTATAGAGCTTTTTAAATGAAGCAGTAGAAGCCGTATCGCCCCCTACGCTTCCTGTAGTGTATTACCGTCTGTCAGAGCGACTGTGTGGATCATATGAACATTATAGAACTTTTAAAATGAAACAGTAGGAGCCGTATCACCCCCTACGCTTCCTGTAGTGTATTAGAATGTTTTTTTAGTCAACTAATGTCAGTTTGCCTGGCTAGTTAATATTATTTAATGTTTCTTTGGGATCAATAACGTGTCTATCTATCTATCTAGTTTGCCAGCATTACCTAGCTACTTTTACCTACCCAGCTTTGCTTAGCTAGTTTTTTCTAGCCAGCTTTGCCTAGCTGGTTTTACCTAGCCAGCGTTGCCTAGCTAGTTTTACCTAGCCAGCGTTGCCTAGCCGGTTTTACCTAGCCAGCGTTGCCTAGCCGGTTTTACCTAGCCAGCTTTGCCTAGCCGGTTTTACCTAGCCAGCTTTGCTACCCAGCTTTGCCTAGCCAGGCAAATGTAATTTGATTCTCTGAAATTGACTGAAAATATGGCCCATCTTTGTTCTTGTAATAATCTCGAGAGGAGGTACCGATGGTAAAACACTCGGTGATAATCTCTGCTTTTCCAGCTCTGTAAATCCAGAATTCTAATGCCACGCCACTGCTGTGCTGTGAAGTGTTTATCTCTGCACACATGACTGACTACAACTAATCCGTCAGAGATTTCTGCAGCACTGTTTTATCTGAACCCCTGTTTAAAACACATGAATACTGTCCCACAGTGTCCTCTCTGTTTCTCATCAGACAACCCACCATCACACAACCTTCCAATGGTACTGTAAGCGTGAGGGTTCGATTTAAGGTGGCTGGATCACTCTTAGTTTAAGAAGGAAAGAGGATGCAGATGAATCGTTGATCACTCCTCTTCTTTTTTACACAACTTCCTCTCCTTTCACATCACGTGACCTCCCCAAACCAATCACAACACAGAACAGATATTTGTGACAATAAACAAGACTCATTTTTGAAAGTGTTTTACACTCTTACACTGCTAGAATTTAAACATTCAAACATGTCAACAGAAAACATTCAAAACTACCACTCAGTCCATCAGCGCAAATTCAACTCTTTACATTTCTTCCCTGTCTCACATAAGAAACATCCTTGTTTCTCTACATATAAATTTGAGGTACAAGATGAACAGCAAAAGGGGGAAAGGAAAAAAAAAACTAAAACAAAGTTCTGTGGTCTGTGTGTGCGTGTGTGAGTAGGAACAGTCTCACGTCAGAACATAGTCCATCAAGTAACTGGGCAACTTAACTTGACGTCGGCCTGGGCGCACTGAAAAATCAGAACTGTGGCCCATAGCGGCAGGAGGGAAGTAGGTGACTGATCGGTTAACAGATGTTCCTGGGGGTCAACAGCTGAAGTTTGGGGCTGAGGCATTTGAACTTGAGGTGGGCAAGTGCGCAAAGACAAAGGAACTTGGCTGTCAGCAGGTACATTGAGGTTCTAGTGCTTGGAGACTTTGAATGAGTGAAGGACAGAGCACCTGACAAAGCAGTCAAGCGTGGCAGTTGAGGTTGCTTATGCAAGTCAAATGCAGCTGTGTCACATCCTTCAGCAGGTACAGGGGAGAGGTAAGGCTTCAGTCGATTGTAATGGACAATTTGGGACTTATCAGGCTGGTTTAGCAGATAACGGATCCTGTATGTCACCTCAGGATTGTCATCATCAGATCCAAGGCACTCCAGTATTTCAAAGGGACCTTTCCAGTGAGGAGCAAGCATATGTTTATTTGTTGTGGGGTCATTTAACCATACAAGGTCTCCTGGATTATAAGGAATGTGTTTAACAAGCTTGTCGTAGTATTGTTTTTGCTGGCTGTGTGCATAGTCTCTGTTTTGTGCAGCCGACTGGAAGGTAATTGGAGTTTGCTGGTCAGCTGGGCAGCATATTCTGCAGGTGATCCTGGTGTAGAAGCAGATGGTATGTTGTTAGGTAACAGCAGGTTAGCAAGCATTCTCGCTTCACGTCCATGAGGGAGGAAGAAGGGGCTGAAGCCTGTTGTTGCATGAGGGCAGGTGTTATAGGCCAGAGCAACTTGGTTGAGACAATCATCCCACTCACCAGGCTGTTGGAGAAGTGACTTGACCAGCTGATCAATAAGAGTTCTATTGAAACGCTCAACCATGCATCACATTGAGGATGATATGGGCTTGTTCAGGTTTTCTGAACACCAAGCAATTTACACAGATGACTGATGAGGTCAGACTCAAATTGACGGCCTTGTAACATCTCTGGAATGCCATGTTCCCGGATGTAGTTTTCAAAAAGACACTTGGATACTGTTGTAGAGTGCTGATCTGGAATTGCATAAAGATTTACATACTTGGAAAAATAATCTTGAACAAGTACGTATCTGTTACCACGGCTTGAGATAGGACGTTCAAGTACAGTGGGGAGACCAAGTATTTGATACACTGCTGATTTTTCAGGTTTTCCCACTTGCAAAGCATGTAGAAGACTGTAATTTTTATCATAGGTACTCTTCAACTGTGAGTGATGGAATCTAAAACAAAAATCCAGAAAAATACATTGTATGATTTTTAAATAATTAATTTCATTTTATTGTGTGAAATAAGTATTTGATACACCAGAAAAAGAAACTTAATATTTGGTACAGAAACCTTTGTTTGCAATTACAGAGATGAGACGTTTCCTGTAGTTCTTGACAAGGTTTGCACACACTGCAGCAGGGATTTTGGCCCACTCCTCCATACAGATCTCCTCCAGAGCCTTCAGGTTTCGTGGCTGTCGCTGGGCCACACGGACTTTAAGCTCCCTCCAAAGATTTTCTATTGGATTCAGGTCTGGAGACTGGCTAGGCCACTCCAGGACCTTAAGATGTTTCCTACGGAGCCACTCTTAGTTGCCTGTTTTGCCCAATATTTTGGACTGTAAGGTTGGGTCTAAACCAGCCACAAGCGGCAAAATTTCTCCCCTTCCTGAGCATTAAGGTCATATTAGGGAAGGCTGCCAAGCACAAGGCGGTGATATCTGCACTGTACACATCCAAACTCTCTGGAGTGATTCAAACCGCTTGAGTGCTTGCTCGCAGTTGTTGGGAAGCTGTTGCATAGGTTGTCCTGAACGGCAATGGAGCACCCAGCTGTGTGAGTCATTTCTGTAGACTTCTTTGTCCATAAGTTTTAGGAAGGTTTCATCTTCGATTGAAGGTGCTAGCTTATTGTCCTGTTTGGTGCAGTCAAACACATTTTGACCTAGACTGTCCTCCTTAGCTCTGGGTGGTAAGGCACTGTTTCTAGGAAGTCTGTCCTTAAGTTCCTCTTTAATGTGCAAAAGGCTTGTGCATGGCTGGAAGAGTGAGGGCTGATGACAGTCGACCATGTTCGTCCGGAAGGAACTGATGTTCGGCTTGTGTGCTTTCCCTAGACAGACTTCTCCGACCAGCACCCAGCCTAAGTCAAGACGTTGGGCGAAGGGTGCATTGACCGAAGAATCATTTTCTAAAGTGTTTTACACTCTTACACTTACGCAGTGAGCTGGTTCTGAGCTGTTCAGCTCATGGTAACCCAGTCTTCAGTACTCCTGGAGCTCACCTGGAAACAAGAACCTCACAACCTCCTCCATTTTCATCAACAGCGTCCAGTCAGAGGATCAGGGTCAGTACATCTGCACTGCCTACAATGATGAAGGCTCTGATTCAGTGACTGTGGTGGTTCACGTTGCAGGTGAGTGTGAAGATAATGTAAAGGCCGTATGTGTAGATCTGATCTGAGAAAGTGAAGCTGATGTTTTGTTCCTTCATATCTTCATCAGTGGACTACAAGCTGATCATTGCTGTCTGTGCTGTGGTTGGCGTGGTTGGCTTGCTGATTCTTTCCTGGTGGTACTGTTACCGACGCACCCACAGTGCCACTGTATCCAGAAGAACCTGACATCATATACACACAATGCCAACGTGGTCCACAGAGACGATGCTAATGATGCTAATCTACTCTTGAACAGAATCTCATATCAACATGGAGTTTTTACTCATGGTTTTATTTTAACTTCACAATTTTAACAACAATGCCAAAATATTCAGAATCTTGTAGAATCCATGCCACAGTAATATTCATGAGGCAGTGGAGGCCAAAAGGAGGCACATCAGAATCAGGATGAGGATCAGAATACTGTATTGATCCCAGAGGGAAACTGCAGTTGTTACAGTTGCAACCATTTATGTAAAAGAATAAACACTTTAATCGTTTTAAAACAAAAAAGAGAAATTTGCAGTATGTACACAAGATTTAAATACAGTGAAGTGACTGTAATCATAAATATGAAACATGCTGTGTAAAGTAGTTCAAATTATTGTACCTCTGAGTTGTTGCACACACAGTTATTATTATTACACATATGAACAGGTCGGTGTTGAGTTTTGCACAGATGATCCACACTTAGTGAATCACACACTGAGGGAGGAGTTATAGAGTTTGATGGCCACAAGTAAGAATGACCTCCTGTGGCGCTCTGTGGTTCATTTCGGTAGAATGAGTCTAAGCATCTAAGCTTAGACAGCGTATGGCTATCTCTCTCTCTGTCTCTCTCTGTCTCTCTCTGTCTCTCTCTCTCTCTCTCTCTCTGTCTCTCTCTGTCTCTCTCTGTCTCTCTCTCTCTCCTCTGTCTCTCTCTCTCTCTCTCTCTCTCTGTTATGCACACCGTTCTAAACGTGCCACTCAGTTAAGAGCGGAAGTGGGAGTGGTCAGTTCGGGGGCTATATGTGTGATGTTACTTTCTGTTTCCTCTAACTCTGTGGAGTTGTTGAGGTGGTGCAAGATGAGATTGTGTGTTCTGTTCATGTTGTGGTCGTGCTGGGAGTGTATGTGGAACACACAGACACAAACCCCGGTGAGTACAAATGGAGTGCCATGTTGTGGTGGCGAGTACACATGGAGAGGTGTATTGTGGTGGTGAGTACACATGGAGAGTGTATTGTGGTGGTGAGTACACATGGAGAGTGTATTATGGTGGTGAGTACCACATGGAGAGTGTATTGTGGTGGTGAGTACACATGGAGAGTGTATTCAGCACAGGGCTAAATATAACTGACCTTTCACTGAAACTAGTGTATAAATTCTGTGTCTATTTTGAATCTTCATGCTGCTGTTACATCCAGACTTTAGGGCTTTTAGTACTGTCAGGCTTTCACTTTCAGTAGTATCAGCCTGTAGGGCTCTCACTGTCGGTAGTGTCAGCCTGTAGGGCTCTCACTTTGAGTAGTGTCAGCCTGTAGGGCTCTCACTGTCGGTAGTGTCAGCCTGTAGGGCTCTCACTGTGAGTAGTGTCAGCCTATAGAGCTCTCACTGTGAGTAGTGTCAGCCTGTAGGGATCACACTGTCGGTAGTGTCAGTCTATAGTCCTCTCATTGTCGGTAGTGTCAGTCTATAAGCGCTCTCATTGTTGGCAGTGTCAGTCTATAGTGCTCTCATTTTCGGTAGTGTCAGTCTATAGTGCTCTCACTGTTGGTTGACTTCAGGAGTCTTTCACTTGGTAATGCCCTCTTTAGGGTTTCTGCTCTTAGCAGACACACTGACACACACACACATATGCACACACCACACACAGGAATGTTGTTTTGCATGTGCCAGTCAGATAGAGAGAGGAGTGAGAGAGGAGTGGTCAGTGAGGTGGTCAGTTAGGAGGCTGTATGTTTCTATTTATGGAATGTAACATTGCTTTCTCTTTTCTCCGCCTGTGGAGTTCTGGGTTGGTTCATTATGACTGGTGTGTGTGGTCGTGCTGGGAGTGTGTGTGGTCTACAATCTCACTGGTGTCTCGCTGTAAAGATGAAAGATTTCAGTAGGCAGGAAAGTCCTACTGAACTTATTAAAGTTATTAAGAACAGGGTGGCATGTTTTTCCTTATGTTAGATGAAGGAAACAGAAGTTCTGGTTCTAGGCCTCCAAAATGTTGCCAGCAACTTCACTGCCAGGGTTCACTGGGCATCATTTTTAGTCAGAACTAAAATAGATCTCTGAGCTATTAGTGCCATATTTAAATCCTAGGACTCTGAGCTTCTGTAGTCAAGGCTTTGACTAGTTCCAGGACAAAGCGAATAAGTAAGGGAGTCTGGGCTTTTCCAGTATCTGCTCAGATGCTTAGACAGACTTGCTGAGTCTAAGGAGATGTTTAAAAAGGCTGAAGACACACAACTCTGGCCCGAGTGTTTGAGATTGGAACTGATGTACTCTGTTTCTGTTGTTTAGATGAAGCTGTACTGTTTCTGGATTTGTTATTTGTTTTATATCATTATTTTATCAGTTTTATCTCACTGTCATGACGAGTACAAATGGAGTGCATGTTGTGGTGGTGAGTACACATGGAGTGTGTGTTGTGGCAGTCAGTACACATGGAGAGTGTATTGTGGCATGAATATGCATGCAGTGCGTGTTGTGGTGGTGAGTACACATGGAGAGAGTATTGTGGCATGAATATGCATGCAGTGCGTGTTGTGGTGGTGAGTACACATGCAGTGTGTATTGTGGTGGTGAGTACACATGCAGTGTGTATTGTGGTGGTGAGTACACATGGAGAGTGTATTGTGGTGGTGAGTACACATGGAGAGTGTATTGTGGTGGTGAGTACACATGGAGAGTGTATTGTGGTGTGAGTACACATGGAGAGTGTATTGTGGTAGTGAGTACACATGGGGAGTGTATTGTGGTAGTGAGTACACATGGAGAGTGTATTGTGGTCTGAGTACACATGGAGAGTGTATTGTGGTAGTGAGTACACATGGAGAGTGTATTGTGGTGGTGAGTACACATGGAGAGTGTATTGTGGTGTGAGAACACATGGAGAGTGTATTGTGGTAGTGAGTACACATGGGGAGTGTATTGTGGTAGTGAGTACACATGCAGTGTGTATTGTGGTAGTGAGTACACATGCAGTGTGTATTGTGGTGGTGAGTACACATGCAGTGTGTATTGTGGTAGTGAGTACACATGGAGAGTGTATTGTGGTGGTGAGTACACATGGAGTGTGTATTGTGGTGGTGAGTACACATGGAGAGTGTATTGTGGTAGTGAGTACACATGCAGCGTGTATTGTGGTCGTGAGTGCACATGCAGTGTGTATTGTGATAGTGAGTACACATGCAGTGTGTATTGTGGTGGTGAGTACACATGGAGAGTGTATTGTGGCGTGAGTACACATGGAGAGTGTATTGTGGCGTGAGTATGCACGCAGTGCGTGTTGTGGTGGTGAGTACACATGGAGAGTGTATTGTGGTAGTGAGTACACATGGAGAGTGTATTGTGGTAGTGAGTACACATGCAGTGTGTATTGTGGTGGTGAGTACACATGCAGTGTGTATTGTGGTAGTGAGTACACATGGAGAGTGTATTGTGGTGGTTGAGTACACATGGAGAGTGTATTGTGGTGTGAGTACACATGGAGAGTGTATTGTGGTAGTGAGAACACATGGAGAGTGTAATGTGGTGTGAGTACACATGGAGAGTATATTGTGGTAGTGAGTACACATGGGGAGTGTATTGTGGTAGTGAGTACACATGGAGAGTGTATTGTGGTCTGAGTACACATGGAGAGTGTATTGTGGTAGTGAGTACACATGCAGTGTGTATTGTGGTGGTGAGTACACATGCAGTGTGTATTGTGGTAGTGAGTACACATGGAGAGTGTATTGTGGTGGTGAGTACACATGGAGAGTGTATTGTGGTGTGAGTACACATGGAGAGTGTATTGTGGTAGTGAGAACACATGGAGAGTGTATTGTGGTGTGAGTACACATGGAGAGTGTATTGTGGTAGTGAGTACACATGGAGAGTGTATTGTGGTAGTGAGTACACATGGAGAGTGTATTGTGGTCTGAGTACACATGGAGAGTGTATTGTGGTAGTGAGTACACATGGAGAGTGTATTGTGGTGGTGAGTACACATGGAGAGTGTATTGTGGTGTGAGTACACATGGAGAGTGTATTGTGGTAGTGAGAACACATGGAGAGTGTAATGTGGTGTGAGTACACATGGAGAGTATATTGTGGTAGTGAGTACACATGGGGAGTGTATTGTGGTAGTGAGTACACATGGAGAGTGTATTGTGGTCTGAGTACACATGGAGAGTGTATTGTGGTAGTGAGTACACATGGAGAGTGTATTGTGGTGGTGAGTACACATGGAGAGTGTATTGTGGTGGTGAGTACACATGGAGAGTGTATTGTGGTGTGAGAACACATGGAGAGTGTATTGTGGTAGTGAGAACACATGGAGAGTGTATTGTGGTGTGAGTACACATGGAGAGTGTATTGTGGTAGTGAGTACACATGGGGAGTGTATTGTGGTAGTGAGTACACATGCAGCGTGTATTGTGGTCGTGAGTGCACATGCAGTGTGTATTGTGGTAGTGAGTACACATGCAGTGTGTATTGTGGTGGTGAGTACACATGGAGAGTGTATTGTGGTGTGAGTACACATGGAGAGTGTATTGTGGTAGTGAGTACACATGGTGAGTGTATTGTGGTAGTGAGTACAATGGAGAGTGTATTGTGGTAGTGAGTACACATGCAGTGTGTATTGTGGTGGTGAGTACACATGCAGTGTGTATTGTGGTAGTGAGTACACATGGAGAGTGTATTGTGGTGGTGAGTACACATGGAGAGTGTATTGTGGTAGTGAGTACACATGGAGAGTGTATTGTGGTAGTGAGTACAGATGGAGAGTGTATTGTGGTGTGAGTACACATGGAGAGTGTATTGTGGTGTGAGTATACATGGAGAGTGTATTGTGGTGGTGAGTACACATGGAGAGTGTATTGTGGTAGTGAGTACACATGGAGAGTGTATTGTGGTTGTGAGTACACATGGAGAGTGTATTGTGGTGTGAGTCATGCATGCAATGCATGTTGTGGTGGTGAGTACACATGGAGAGTGTATTGTTGTGAGTATACATGGAGAGTGTATTGTGGTGTGAGTACACATGGAGAGGTGTGTTGTGGCGTGAGTATGCATGCAATGCGTGTTGTGGTGGTGAGTACACATGGAGAGTGTATTGTGGTGGTGAGTACCATGGAGAGTGTATTGTGGTGGTGAGTACACATGGAGAGTGTATTGTGGTGGGTGAGTACACATGGAGAAGTGTATTGTGGTGTGAGTACACATGGGGCAGTGTATTGTGGTAGTGAGTACACATGGAGAGTGTATTGTGGTTCTGAGTACACATGGAGAGTGTATTGTGGTAGTGAGTACACATGGAGAGTGTATTGTGGTGGTGAGTACACATGGAGAGTGTATTGTGGTGGTGAGTACACATGGAGAGTGTATTGTGGTGTGAGAACATATGGAGAGTGTATTGTGGTAGTGAGTACACATGGGGAGTGTATTGTGGTAGTGAGTACACATGCAGTGTGTATTGTGGTGGTGAGTACACATGCAGTGTGTATTGTGGTGGTGAGTACACATGCAGTGTGTATTGTGGTAGTGAGTACACATGGAGAGTGTATTGTGGTGGTGAGTACACATGGAGAGTGTATTGTGGTGGTGAGTACACATGGAGAGTGTATTGTGGTGTGAGTACACATGGAGAGTGTATTGTGGTAGTGAGAACACATGGAGAGTGTATTGTGGTGTGAGTACACATGGAGAGTGTATTGTGGTAGTGAGTACACATGGGGAGTGTATTGTGGTAGTGAGTACACATGGAGAGTGTATTGTGGTCTGAGTACACATGGAGAGTGTATTGTGGTAGTGAGAACACATGGAGAGTGTATTGTGGTGTGAGTACACATGGAGAGTGTATTGTGGTAGTGAGTACACATGGGGAGTGTATTGTGGTAGTGAGTACACATGGAGAGTGTATTGTGGTCTGAGTACACATGGAGAGTGTATTGTGGTAGTGAGTACACATGGAGAGTGTATTGTGGTGGTGAGTACACATGGAGAGTGTATTGTGGTGGTGAGTACACATGGAGAGTGTATTGTGGTGTGAGAACACATGGAGAGTGTATTGTGGTAGTGAGAACACATGGAGAGTGTATTGTGGTGTGAGTACACATGGAGAGTGTATTGTGGTGTGAGTACACATGGAGAGTGTATTGTGGTAGTGAGTACACATGGGGAGTGTATTCAGCACAGGGCTAAATATAACTGACCTTTCACTGAAACTAGTGTATAAATTCTTTGTCTATTTTGATCTTAATGCTGCTGTTACATCCAGACTTTAGGGCTTTTAGTACTGTCAGGCTTTCACTTTCAGTAGTATGAGCCTGTAGGGCTCTCACTGTCGGTAGTGTCAGCCTGTAGGGCTCTCACTGTGAGTAGTGTCAGCCTGTAGGGCTCTCACTGTCGGTAGTGTCAGCCTGTAGGGCTCTCACTGTGAGTAGTGTCAGCCTGTAGGGCTCTCACTGTCGGTAGTGTCAGCCTGTAGGGCTCTCACTGTGAGTAGTGTCAGCCTGTAGGGCTCTCACTGTCGGTAGTGTCAGCCTGTAGGGCTCTCACTGTGAGTAGTGTCAGCCTGTAGGGCTCTCACTGTGAGTAGTGTCAGCCTGTAGGGCTCTCACAGTCGGTAGTGTCAGTCTATAGTCCTCTCATTGTCGGTAGTGTCAGTCTATAGCGCTCTCATTGTTGGCAGTGTCAGTCTATAGTGCTCTCATTTTCGGTAGTGTCAGTCTATAGTGCTCTCACTGTTGGTTGACTTCAGGAGTCTTTCACTTGGTAATGCCCGTCTTTAGGGTTTTCTGCTCTTAGCAGACACACTGACACACACACACATATGCACACACACACACACACACACACAGGAATGTTGTTTTGCATGTGCCAGTCAGGATAGAGAGAGGAGTGAGAGAGGAGTGGTAAGTGAGTGGTCAGTTAGGAGGCTGTATGTTTCTATTTATGAATGTAAAATTCCCTTTCTCTTTTCTCCGCCTGTGGAGTTCTGGGGTTGGTTTCATTATGACTGTGTGTGTGGTCGTGCTGGGAGTGTGTGTGGTCTACAAACTCACTGGTGTCTCGCTGTAAAGATGAAAGATTTCAGTAGGCAGTAGTCACTGTCATGACGCACATTACAGCCTGACATTTAAAAAGTTCTACATACATACATGTTTTTAATGCTTAGACATGTCTTTTAACTTTGTCATGTTAAACAACAGATTTTCATTAAATAAGGAAAAGTCCCAAGAGAGCAGGAGAGTTTTAAAACTATATTGCATTTGACTCAATATACTGGATCATTCTACACTGACCACTTCTTCCTCTGTGTTTTACTTTTAGAGCTTTTATTCTCAGTGTATTCACAGATTTTTTAAAAATGCCCTTTTAAAATGCTCTTTTTTCCCGAAGAGAAAAACAAGATTTCTGAACACATTCTAACAAATGATACTGTTACACAAATCTGTCTTCTGTGTTTGAATTATTTCCATACACTTAATCTCATATACTCTATAATCTAGCATTCTGTTTCACTAAGCAGTGCAGACATTGTGCTTGGCATGTGTATACGTTAACTTCTTGTTAAAATTATTTTTCTTTATTTAGTTACATCTTTCATCAAAGACACATTTAATTTACAGTAATGTAAAGTTACCATTATGCTACTAATGTACTAATCCTTAGGATTAGGTTACAGATACATGTTTTAACAGGTAATCAGTAACGTGTAATGTTCTAACTCTATTGGTCCCACGTTGGCAGGACTGCCCATTGTCACTACTGTCAGTACTGTTGGTGAGCGGAACATAAAATGAGAAGCAGCACTGAATGAAGATCATTGACAGTTCAGGACTGGTGGAAGAAAACACAGACAGCCTTCTATTAAATCTCCATAGAGCACTCTCACAATACATAAGCCACATCTTGCGAATTTATATGTCATTTTCTTCTCTCCCTCCCATGTCTTCCCCTTTGTTTTAGTCATACAAAGCATACAAAGTACAAGGTAAAAAACTACAAGGTCTAAAAAGGGCAAACAAAAGATGACGTTACACAGTTACAAAGCAACTACACCTAACAAGTTCATAAAGTTTTGCTGGCGATTGGGTGGCATCTTTGTAGAGCCATGATACCAAACTAGTCTGATATACCTCTGTAATCACATCTGTTTTGTTGATGTTGTGGATGTAAACATTATGACAAATTTGTGTTTAACAGTGTTTTTGTGCTTCACGAATTCATTGACAGATGTCTGTTCAACACTCACTGTTTCCCATAAGTCCCTGCTGGTGGAGTACGGAGAACTTGTTGAACTCACCTGCTCCATATCATCCAAACCTTCATCAGAGTTCATTCTGGGCTGGGAGTCTCAGATTAATCCTGTCCAAACAGAGAGTGAGACGAGTTTGGTGTGGAGGGCGTCCAGTCTGACACAGTGGGAGATGAACAGAAGAGAGATGTTCTGTTACTTGTCAGTGCCGAGTACAGAACAATGTAAACAGAAGGTCCATCTGAACCTTTACAGTGAGTACAGTGATCCCACCTGCTCAGCTTCCTCAGTACTGCAGCGCTGAAAAGCTGAAAGCTGCCATATCGCCCCCTACACTTCCTGTAGTGTATTACAGTCTGTCAGAGTGACTGTGTGGATCATATGAACATTATAGAGCTTTTTAAATGAAACAGTAGAAGCCGTATCGCCCCCTACGCTTCCTGTAGTGTATTACAGTCTGTCAGAGCGAATGTGTGGATCATATGAACATTATAGAGCTTTTTAAATGAAACAGTAGAAGCCGTATCGCCCCCTACGCTTCCTGTAGTGTATTACAGTCTGTCAGAGCGACTGTGTGGATCATATGAACATTATAGAGCTTTTAAAATGAAACAGTAGAAGCCGTATCGCCCCCTACGCTTCCTGTAGTGTATTACAGTCTGTCAGAGCGACTGTGTGGATCATATGAACATTATAGAGCTTTTTAAATGAAACAGTAGAAGCCGTATCGCCCCCTACGCTTCCTGTAGTGTATTACAGTCTGTCAGAGCGACTGTGTGGATCATATGAACATTATAGAGCTTTTTAAATGAAACAGTAGAAGCCGTATCGCCCCCTACGCTTCCTGTAGTGTATTACAGTCTGTCAGAGCGACTGTGTGGATCATATGAACATTATAGAGCTTTTTAAATGAAACAGTAGAAGCCGTATCGCCCCCTACGCTTCCTGTAGTGTATTACAGTCTGTCAGAGCGACTGTGTGGATCATATGAACATTATAGAGCTTTTTAAATGAAACAGTAGAAGCCGTATCGCCCCCTACGCTTCCTGTAGCGTATTACAGTCTGTCAGAGCGACTGTGTGGATCATATGAACATTATAGAGCTTTTTAAATGAAACAGTAGAAGCCGTATCGCCCCCTACGCTTCCTGTAGTGTATTACAGTCTGTCAGAGCGACTGTGTGGATCATATGAACATTATAGAGCTTTTTAAATGAAACAGTAGAAGCCGTATCGCCCCCTACGCTTCCTGTAGCGTATTACAGTCTGTCAGAGCGACTGTGTGGATCATATGAACATTATAGAGCTTTTTAAATGAAACAGTAGAAGCCGTATCGCCCCCTACGCTTCCTGTAGTGTATTACAGTCTGTCAGAGCGACTGTGTGGATCATATGAACATTATAGAACACTTTTTAAATAAAATTTTAAAAGTGTCACCCCTAAAGGTTTATATATATACGTGTTTCCTCTCTCTCTTCAGAGCGTCCAGACAGTGTGAAGATCAGCTCTGAGTCCATTGTGTGGTCAGAAGGTCAGATGATGAAGCTGAAGTGTGAGATTGAGAATGTGGGTCCATTACAGAACCTTACTGTGCAGTGGACCAGAGTGGACCAGAACAACAACATGACTGAAATGCCGTATGGAAGTTTCAGAGCTTCTGGAGAAGAGAGGAAGAACGGGAATGTGACGTCCACACTGACTGTCTCGGCCAGCCGTGATGAAGATGAAGTCCAGTATCAGTGTGCAGCTCTACTGAAGCTGGATCAGCTCCAACCACAAGTGAGATCATCAGAACGTCTGAAGCTCACAGTGCACTGTGAGTTTATTACACCTGTAAACAGAACTGTGTAGCATTGCTGTCGTCAAGATATTTACCTTCACAAATGCAGTCCCGGCTGTCATCATGGAGACATGCAGAGGGTTTAGCCAGTTAGCTAACCTCAGCTAGTATGTGTCGTATCAGGATTTGTTAAATTATCGTCGTCCACCTTTGTGGACAAAACAAACTGGTACTAAATATTTTGTTGTCTGTGTTCTGTTAAATGATGGGATTAATTAGCATGCAGTTACTGCAAAAGCCAGCTCATATTAGTGTGCCTAGCTAATTAATTTTCTCATCTAGCCAACGTTAGTTTTCCCAACAAGCCATTCAGTTAGCCTAGCCAGGTAATCTCAGTTTGCCTAGCAACTTAATGAATGTTTCTTAAGTCAACTAATGTCAGTTTGCCTGGCTAGTTAATATTATTTAATGTTTCTTTGGGATCAAAAACGTGTCTATCTATCTATCTATCTAGTTTACCAGCATTACCTAGCCAGTTTTACCTAGCTAGCTTTGCTTAGCCAGTTTTACCTAGCAAGCTTTGCCTAGCTAGTTTTACCTAGCTAGCTTTGCCTAGCCAGTTTTACCTAGCTAGCTTTGCCTAGTTAGTCTTACCTAGCCAGCTTTGCCTAGCAAGTTTTACCTAGCTAGCTTTGCCTAGCCAGTTTTACCTAGCTAGCTTTGCCTAGTTAGTCTTACCTAGCCAGCTTTGCCTAGCAAGTTTTACCTAGCTAGCTTTGCCTAGCCAGTTTTACCTAGCTAGCTGTGCCTAGCCAGTTTTACCTAGCTAGCTTTGCCTAGTTAGTCTTACCTAGCCAGCTTTGCCTAGCAAGTTTTACCTAGCTAGATTTGCCTAGCCAGTTTTACCTAGCTAGCTGTGCCTAGCTAGTTTTACCTAACCAGTTTTACCTAGCTAGCTTTGCCTAGCTAGTTTTACCTAGCCAGCTTTGCCTAACCAGTTTTACCTAGCTAGCTTTGCCTAGCCAGTTTTACCTAGCCAGCTTTGCCTAGCTAGTTTTACCTAGCCAGCTTTGCCTAGCTAGTTTTACCTAGCCAGGTTTGCCTAGCCAGTTTTACCTAGCTAGCTGTGCCTAGCTAGTTTTACCTAGCTAGCTTTGCTTAGCCAGTTTTACCTAGCAAGCTTTGCCTAGCTAGTTTTACCTAGCAAGCTTTACCTAGCTAGTTTTACCTAGCAAGCTGTGCCTAGCTAGTTTTACCTAGCTAACTGTGCCTAGCAAGTTTTACCTAGCTAGCTTTGCCTAGCCAGTTTTACCTAGCTAGCTGTGCCTAGCTAGTTTTACCTAACCAGTTTTATCTAGCTAGCTTTGCCTAGCTAGTTTTACCTAGCTAGCTTTGCTTAGCCAGTTTTACCTAGCAAGCTTTGCCTAGCTAGTTTTACCTAGCAAGCTTTACCTAGCTAGTTTTACCTAACAAGCTGTGCCTAGCTAGTTTTACCTAGCTAGCATTGCTTAGTCAGTTTTACCTAGCTAGCTTTGCCTAGCCAGTTTTACCTAGCAAGCTGTGCCTAGCTAGTTTTACCTAGCTAGCTTTGCTTAGTCAGTTTTACCTAGCCAGCTTTGCCTAGCCAATTTTACCTAGCTAGCTTTGCCTAGCCAATTTTACCTAGCTAGCTTTGCCTAGCCAATTTTACCTAGCCAGCTTTGCCTAGCTAGTTTTACCTAGCCAGCTTTGCCTAGCTAGTTTTACCTAGCCAGGTTTGCCTAGCCAGTTTTACCTAGCAAGCTGTGCCTAGCTAGTTTTACCTAGCTAGCTTTGCTTAGTCAGTTTTACCTAGCTAGCTTTGCCAACCAGTTTTACCTAGCTAGCTTTGCCTAGCCAGTTTACCTAGCAAGCTGTGCCTAGCTAGTTTTACCTAGCTAGCTTTGCTTAGTCAGTTTTACCTAGCCAGCTTTGCCTAGCCAATTTTACCTAGCTAGCTTTGCCTAGCCAGTTTTACCTAGCAAGCTGTGCCTAGGTAGTTTTACCTAGCAAGCTGTGCCTAGCTAGTTTTACCTAGCTAGCTTTGCTTAGTCAGTTTTACCTTGCCAGCTTTGCCTAGCCAGTTTTACCTAGCCAGCTTTGCCTAGCCAGTTTTACCTAGCCAGCTTTGCCTAGCAAGTTTTACCTAGCCAGCTTTGCCTAGCCAGTTTTACCTACCCAGTGTTGCCTAGCCAGGCAAATATAATTTGATTCTCTGAAATTGACTGAAAATATGGCCCATCTTTGTTCTTGTAATAATCTCGAGAGGAGGTACCGATGGTAAAACACTCGCTGATAATCTCTGCTTTTCCAGCTCTGTAAATCCAGAATTCTAATGCCACGCCACTGCTGTGCTGTGAAGTGTTTATCTCTGCACACATGACTGACTACAACTAATCCGTCAGAGATTTCTGCAGCACTGTTTTATCTGAACCCCTGTTTAAAACACATGAATACTGTCCCACAGTGTCCTCTCTGTTTCTCATCAGACAAACCCACCATCACACAACTTTCCAGTGGTACTATATCGCTAACTCAGGGTGATGAGCTGGTTCTGAACTGTTCAGCTCATGGTAACCCCAGTCCTCAGTATTTCTGGAACTTACCTGGAAACAAGAACCTCACAACCTCCTTCATCTTCATCAACAGTGTCAAGTCAGATGATCAGGGTCAGTACATCTGCACTGCCTACAACGATGAAGGCTCTGATTCACTGACTGTGGTGGTTCACGTTGCAGGTGAGTGTGAAGATCATGTAAAGGCTGTATGTCTAGACCTGATCTGAGAAAGTGAAGCTGATGTTCTGTTCCTTCATATCTTCATCAGTGGACTACAAGCTGATCATCATTGCTGTCTGTGCTGTGGTTGGCGTGGTTGGCTTGCTGATTCTTTCCTGGTGGTACTGTTACCGATGCACCCGCAGTGCCACTGTATCCAGAAGAACCTGACATCATATACACACAATGCCAACGTGGTCCACAGAGACGATGCTAATGATGCTAATCTACTCTTGAACAGAATCTCATATCAACATGGAGTTTTTACTCATGGTTTTATTTTAATTTCACAATTTTAACAACAATGCAAAACATTCAGAATCTTGTAGAATCCATGCACAGTAATATTCATGAGGCAGTGGAGGCCAAAGGAGGCACATCAGAATCAGGATGAGGATCAGAATACTGTATTGATCCCAGAGGGAAACTGCAGTTGTTACAGTTGCAACCATTTATGTAAAAGAATAAACACTTTAATCGTTTAAAACAAAAAAGAGAAATTTGCAGTATGTACACAAGATTTAAATACAGTGAAGTGACTGTAATCATAAATATGAAACATGCTGTGTAAAGTAGTTCAAATTATTGTACCTCTGAGTTGTTGCACACACAGTTATTATTATTACACATATGAACAGGTCGGTGTTGAGTTTTGCACAGATGATCCACACTTAGTGAATCACACACTGAGGGAGGAGTTATAGAGTTTGATGGCCACAAGTAAGAATGACCTCCTGTGGTGCTCTGTGGTCATTTCGGTAAAGTGAGTCTTGCACTGAATGAGCTCCTGTGTCTCATCACCGTGTCGTAGAGTGGGTGGGAGCCATTGTCCACAATGGCCTGCAGCTTAGACAGCGTCCTCCTCTCCGACACGGCCGTCAGCGAGTCCAGCTCCACACCCGCAGCATCACACCGCCTTGCAGATCAGTCTGTTAAGTCTGTTGGCATCTGCCACCCTCAGCCTGCTTCCCCAGCATGCAACAGGATAGCACTCACCACCACAGGCTCATAGAAGATCCTGAGCATAGTCCGGCAGATGTTGAAGGACCTCAGGCGCATCAGAAAATAGAGACGACCTTGGCCCTTCCTGTAGAGGGTGTCAGTGTTCTTAGCCCAGTCCAGTTTATTGTCCTCCACAGTGTCCACACTGCAGGCATACATACTGTGGTCTCCCAGTCAGTTAATCAACAATCCACAACACAAGGGGGGCATCTACTTGCATCACTGTGAGCTTGTCACCCAGAAGAGCAGACCCAATGTTGTTGAATGTACTGGAGAACTCAAAAAACATGACCCTCACAGAGCTGGCTGGCTCATCCAGGTGAGCATATACTTGGTTGAGCAGGTAGATGATGGCATCTTCAACTCCCAGGCGGGGCTGGTAGGCGAACTGGAAGGGGTCCATAAATGGCTGGACCATGGGCTGGAGCTGATCCAAAGACAAGCCTTTCCATAGTCTCCATGACGTGGGACGTCAGTGCCACTGGCCTGTAGTCTTTGGCGTCACTGGGTCATGGCGTCTTCGGAACAGGAACATATATACTTAACTGATAAACTGGCAAATCAGTTTGTAAGTTACCTAAGTGATTCTATGAATCAGGGTGATTTTGTCTATTTACTTGCTCTTCATTACAGAATTGGCAGTTGCCGTATCACAGCTCAGTACTTTGAAACAGTGACTTCACCTCTGAAGTTTTCAAACTCACCCCTAAAAGAGATGGACCTGAGTAATGATGATCCCCTTGATTTAGGGATGATTCAAAATAAAATACAGTTATTGTTTTTTGTGTTATGGCACAAAAATTGATTTCTTATCTTGACATTATGTGCTGTCCTAACAAATAGATTTGGTGATAAAAAGTTTTCATCAAAAATGATCATCCTCACTTTACCAAATTATGCTAATTCAATTAGAACACCTGTTCACAAGACTGTTCACAAGACCTAGATTCAGCCAAAGTCAAGACGAAAAATAATTTAAGTGGCAATTGGCTTTGTAAGCTAATCTAAAAGTAGGCTCAGTCCATGTCTGTCTGAAAAACTGCCCTGTAAGGTTTACACTGAGTTGTCAGATTATTAGGTACTAGTAGTTTCTCCTTCACATCACACAAATTGTACGTTCCAATAAATTATGTCTTACGACTTTGGTGTGTCAAGAACTTCCGTTTCTTTTAATGTAATTTTGAAATAGAAAAACAGGCAGCGTCAATAAAGTCTGAACAGGAATCTGAACAGCAATATCGCAGGAGTTCAACACCAAGTGTGCAGGACGTCACCTTAGAACTCTCTGCTTATTGACTGGAAATGAAAACTTGATTTAATGCCTAAAGAACACTATGCCATAGAATACACATCAATATCTATATAAGAACTGTATTTATTTCTTTATTCCAGAATTGCTACTTCTAAACGTACTCAGTCATTTTGTCAAATGCAATACCTGCCTTCATCACCAGAGGTCAGCCTCACCTGAGTATTGACTTGCTCCCTAGTGACACCTTGACCTATCTTTCCTGCAGCTCATCAGTGGTGGACAGTAACTCAGTAAATGTAATTAGTTTCTGTACTTTAGTATTTTTTGGTGTATCTGTACTGAAGTTTCTCCATTCTGTGCGACTTTTTCCTTTCACTCCACTACATTTCAGAGTCTAATATCCGACTTTTTCCTCCTACATTTTGAGAAATCTGTCGTTCCTTTTGGTTCCTGTGTGTAAAAAATGTAACATGTCAAAAGTAATGAAAGAATCACAGGTTGTACAAGATATATGAGTCCAATGATTAGCACAATAATTATACAGCAAATTGAAGAAAGTCTCAGATTATTTTACTCTGTGGATTCCATATAATAACTTTTCCAAGATGGGAAAATCCAAGTGATTACTAAAACTGTACTGATACTTACTTGAAGACTTTGGTGTTTCTGTTGAGCAATGATGAGGTTTTTGCCAGTGCTGGAATAAGGAGAGCAGATAATCCTGTGCTCTCAGTGGATTCATTTGAGAATTTCTTTCATATTTTAATTCCGACTTGCTGTATCTCCCGATGTATAATGAGTGAATCAGACTCATGGCACAACCCCCGGGCCACTAAGATGAGTCTTGTGACTCAGATTCAAGGGTTTATTCTGATTTCTTCACTACTCTAGACACACAGATAACTGACTTGCTAACCAGTCTGAGCTAAATAGGTATGGTCTTCTTGTATAAGCTTGCTGTTTCAGAAGTATAAGCACATGCTAGTGCTTTATTAATCCTAAAGCTGCTGCTGATGTTCTCTTATGAGTGCATGATAACTAGCTAGTTAATTTAGCTAATGTGGAATAAGCTACAACCCCAATTCCAATGAAGTTGGGACGTTGTGTAAAACATAAATAAAAACTGAATACGATGATTTGCAAATCCATTTCAACCGATATTCAGTTGAATACACTACAAAGACGAGATATTTAATGTTGTTCACAAGCAAGGACGGCGAGGTTCACCACACAGATGATTTCATCTACAGTCCATAATATCATCAAAAGATTAAGAGAATCTGGAGAAATCTCTGCAGGTAAGCAGCAAGGCAGAAAACCACCACTGAATGCCCGTGACCTTCGACCCCTCAGGCGGCGCTGTATTAAAAACCCACATCATTCTGTAATGGATATTCCCACATGGGCTCAGGAACACTTTGGAAAACCACTGTCAGTGAACTCAGTTCGTCGCTCCATCTACAAGTGCAGGTTAAAACTCTGCCATGCAAAGCAAAGCCACATATCAACACCACCCAGAAACGCCACCGGCTTCTCTGGGCCGAGCTCATCTGAGATGGACTGACGCAGAGTGGAAAAGTGTCCTGTGGTCTGACGCGTCCACATTTCACACTGTTTCTGGAAATCATGGACGTCGTGTCCTCCGGGCCAAAGAGGAAAAGGACTGTCCGGATTGTTTTCAGCACAAAGTTCAAAAGCCAGCATCTCTGATGGTGGGGGGGGGTTAGTGCCCATGGCAGGGGTAACCTGCACATCTGTGAAGGCCCCATTAATGCTGAAAGGTACATACAGGTTTTGGAGCAACATCTGCTGCCATCCAAGCAGCGTCTTTTTCAGGGACGTCCTGCTTATTTCAGCAAGACGACGCCAAGCCACATTCTGCACATGTTACAACAGCGTGGCTTCGTAGTAAAAGAGTGCGGCTACTAGACTGGCCTGCCTGCAGTCCAGACCGTCTCCCATTGAAAATATGTGGCGCATTATGAAGCGCAAAATACGACAACGGAGACCCCGGACTGCTGAGCAGCTGAAGCTGGACATCAAGCAAGATTGGTCTCAGCTCTCAGACCATGTCCTTCAGTAGGAATTTCATTTTGTTTGGGTGTATTTTTAGTGATATGGCTAGGCAACCCAGGGATGTTTTCACATTTGGACTGTTCACAAATAAAAAAGCAGTCAATAAACAACTTATTTACTTTTACTTTTAAACAAAAATCTTATACTACAGTGCATAATTTCTTTAGTTTTTTTCTAATGTATTTAAATGTATAATATAGTTTCTGATCATCATTAACTCCTAATTAATTAATACTGAATTACAATATGTTTCACTTTATAATTCTGTTTCTGACAACCTGGTCTCATGGGATATACGTACCTCTGACCACTTTTTTGCGGAGCCACAAACACGTAACCTCGATGTCCACTAAATGTCCACTGGGGGCGCTAAAGAGAAGCTTACACTTTAGTGTAACATTGCGATTATTTTGCCTTTGAAAATGACTGTATTTGAGATTTTGATTATTTTTTAAGCTCTCAGTCATCAGCACTACTTTATTGATAAAGTGTAGAATAATTTCGGAGCGCCTGTGATGTCTGTCGGTTCACGAGGTAGCTAATGCCTCCTCTAACACAGCTTCAGGACTGTAGCTATAACTGTAGCTGGGGCTGTTCTCCTATAACGTTAGTTTGGTGGATAAAGCAGATTGTGTACTTGCTGGCTACCAAGCAGAGGTTCCCATAACCTTGTGCCTGAAGATATAGGGGGATGGGGAGGCTGTCTACTGATTTAGGGGCGATTTATCTAGCTAGCCTCCTTCAACTACGTGTCCTGCAGTACGTAGAAGTTCCCAAGATGTCAGCTGAGCTGACAATGGAACATAGCTTTAGCTAGCTGGGTACCTTATGTGATTAGCTAGCTAGCGTTAGGTGGCTAGTGAAGAGCGTTGCTAGATAAAGCAGTTGATGTGTTTCTGTGGTTGTCACGATGTGCTGGCTAGAGATCTCAAGTTGTCGGAAAAAATGGGGAAAAAATGCCTGATTTATCCACCAACTGTACGAGCAGCCCAGGGTGCTCACAATATATATATATTCATTTTTTTAAATAGAACCAGGGTTCTTGCTGTTCATTTTCTGAAAAAAGGCAAATACGCTTTTTTCTTTAAGAAGGGAGGAATATGTCATGTATTGAGTATCTCTTAGAAGTACTCTAAGGCACTAGGTATTATAATACTGCAGGGCTCAACCCCTTTCAGAGAAGCCTCAACTTCTCTGTCTCTCGCTCTGCTCTCTCTCACTCACTCACTCACTCAATCTCTCTCTCTCTCTCTCTCTCTCTCTCTCACTCACTCACTCACTCACTCACTCTCTTTCTCTCACTCACTCACACTCTCTCTCTGCTCTCTCTCTCTTCGTTTCTTGCTCCTCCTGATCCACACATTGTGTTTGGAATTTCTAAGTGTTGGGCGTTTTAATCAGTGTATGTATCAGGAAATGATTTTCTGAGCCATCAGAACACACAATTTCTCTCTCATACACACTCTAACACACACAGGAATGTGGTGCTGCACATGCCAGTCAGATGAAGAGAGGAAGTGAGAGAGGAGTGGTCAGTGAACGGTCAGTTAGGAGGCTGTATGTTTGTATTTGTGGTATGACGTCTGTTCCTTTCTCTTTTGTCCGCTCTGTGGAGTTCTGGAGTTGGTTCAGGATGGCGGTGTGTGTTCTGCCTGTGGTGTTGGTTGTGATGGGAGTGTATGTAGACTACACACACACTGGTGAGTACACATGGAGTAGGAGGGTGAGTGGGGAGTGTGCTGGCACAGGAAGTTTCCTCAGCTAAAGATAAATATCACTAACGCTTCATGGGGACAAGTGGAGAAATTCTGTGGAAAATGCAAGACTCCGGGTTTTATTCTCGTTCCCTTTAGTGTTTAAGGCTCTTAGATTTGGTCGTGTGAGGCCTTAGGCCTCCTTACTGCTGGTACCGCCAGTGATTATTGCTTCTAGATTTGAAAGTGCTGGTCTTTAGGGGCCGCACTCTTGGTAGTGCAAGTTTTAGGGCTGCTTTGATTTGGCAGTGTCAGCCTTTAGGGCTGTTTTGATTATTGATTGATTATTACCATTAATCTTGGTAGGGCCGGAGTTTAGAGATGGTTGTCTTGGAGGGGTCTTTCAGGCTTTTATCTGTGGTAGTTCCAGTCTTCTGTGTTCTTCGAACCCAGAAACTACAAAGGGAGAAATTGTTTGGACCATGCAGATTCTAAACTTTCGGTCCGTACCAAATTTATACTCGTGGTCTTCTATTCTCGATTAGCAAAAAGAGAAAAATAATCTTTACATTTTCACACACACACACACACACACACACACACACAAACACTGAGTCTGAGTGTGTGAGAGTGTGTGTGTGTGTGTGTGTCTGTGTGTGTGTGTGTGTGTGTGTATGTGTGTGCGTGTGTGTGTGTGTGTGCGTGTGTGTGTGTCTGTGTGTCTGTCTGAGCGTGTGTGTGTGTGTGTGTGTGTGTGTGAGAGAGTGTGTCAGCCTGTGGTTGGTACACTCTCCGTTACGTAACGTTCTGATCCGCCCTGCTGTTTGGTGGAGTTACATCCTCACAGTGGACCACAGCTTTTAGAACAACATTGACACGTCGGCCTTCAGTCGCTGCGCTAGGAGACCAGAGAAGCTTCGAATAAACTGAAACGTTGTTCCTGAAGTTAAGCAACAGTTTTCAGCTCCAACTGACTGAGTTTAAAGTACACGAACAAATGGAAACAAAACAAGATGTATGTCTCACCGTGGCTGTCGCCTGCAGTGCCACCTTGGATTGGAATCCATTTCATAACACATAGATAAACAGACAGGCAGACAGACAGGCAGATAGATAGACAGGCAGGCAGACAGACAGGCACATAGATAGACAGGCAGGCAGACAGACAGGCAGATAGATAGACAGGCAGACAGACAGGCAGATAGATAGACAGGCAGGCAGACAGACAGTTGTGACCGAGCATCAGAACGGGGAAGAAAGGGGATTTAAGGGACTTTGAACGTGGCGTGGTTGTTGGTGCCAGACGGGCTGGTCTGAGTATTTCAGAAACTGCTGATCTGCTGGGATTTTCACGCTCAACCATCTCTAGGGTTTACAGAGAACGGTCCGAAAAAGAGGAAATATCCAGTGAGCGGTCAGTTGTGTGGACGAAAATGCCTTGTTGATGTGAGAGGTCAGAGGAGAACGGGCAGACTGGTTCCAGATGATAGACATACACAAGCTTGTCATGACAACTAATATAACACTATAGACATATTTATACATGCTTATTTCAGTAGACGTAGTCAGTCAGCTACTTCATTTATCTTTGATCAAAATTGGCAAATGTAACCTTCATGCCCAGTGACACCTATTAGGATGAATATGGTATCTACTAGAATAAGCATTCACAAGCGTTTATGTCAGAGTTATGCCAGTCACAGCAAACACATTGCAGAACTGCTGTAACACACAGTATTGTTATTATTAAGTTCTATAGTCTGACGGCTGTAGAAAGAATAGACCTGCAGAAGTGCTCATTCCTACAGCGAGGCTGGCGTAGTTTGCTGCTCACTGTGCTCCTCTGTGCCTTCAGTGTTTTGTGGAGTGGGTGTGAGGTCTTCTTCATGATCACTGATACCTTTGTCAGCATCCTTCTCTTTAATACCAATTCCCCAGTGTCCATTTTAGCCCCCAGGACTGAGCCGGCCTTTGTAACAGTCTTGATCAGTGTGGTTGTGACCTTCTCTGTACTGCTGCCCCAGTGTAGCAGCAGAAAAATGGCATTTGGCACCACAGACTCTTAGAAGTTTCCCAGCAGTTTGCCTCTCACACCAAAGGAACTCGACCTCCTCAGAAAGAAGAGTTCTTGTCCAGCTTGTTCACACTTGCTTTCCATCTCACTTCGTCACACAGATAAACACACAGGTACTTTTAGGCATAAATCACCTTGATGCAATCACCCTGGATGGTGACAGGAACTGAAGGGGACTTTTCCAGAAGTGCATCACGAGCTCTTTTGTCTTCCTGGTGTTTAGTTGGAGAGTATTGTGCTGACACCAGTCCACAAAGCTGTCCACTAGGCTTCCTCACAATAACAGTGTCATTCAAGAGCTTCTGTAGGTGGATGTACTGGAGCCTGTCAGTCAGGTAGTTGATGATCCAGCACACCAGGGCAGTGTCCACCTGTGCCGCACTCTATGTGTCCCTCTGCAGGAGTAGCAAGATGGCATTGAAGGCAATCAAAGAACATGATTCTCACGGTGCTTCCCAACATCTCCAGGTGTGAGTAAGTTCTGTGCAGCAGGTACATCACAGCATCCTCAACCACCACATGCAGCCGACAGGCAAACTGTAAGGGGTCCAATCCCACGCCCATCTATCCCGAGGTGACCAAAGACAAGCCTCTCCAGTGACTGATGTACCATCAGTGGTACAGATTTGTGGTTGTAGGTTGCATATGTACTGCAGGACCCCACTCAGCTGGTCTGTGTAGGCCTCTAGTACTTTAGCACTGGCACCACCAGGGCTCTCCACTTCTCCTGCCCTCAGTCATTGTACCTCTCTTCTCACGTGATGTGATGCAGAGGAAGACACAAAGGGAGGGCAAGATGCGGTCCCAGGTGATGTATTTGTGAATGACCCACTACTGATATTACTGAAGAAAGTGTTCAGCTCATTTGTCCTCATCCAGCTCTCCTCAGTCTGCTGACTGCAAGGCAGTTTATAAAGAAACACATTCCTTATTCCATCCCACCAAGCTTTCACCTCAACCCTCTGTTTTCCTCCCTACACTCCCTAATTCTCTTCTTCAGCTCCCTCTGCATGCTTCTCATACCATCCCTATCACCAGTCCTGAACTCCCTCTGCTTTTTGTTCAGCAGGGCCTTCAGAGTGCTAGTGACCCAGGGTTAAATGGCACAGCATTGTCCACAAACACGCTTATGTAGTCCATTACACAGCGAGCATCAATGTCCTTAGCATGGGGTTCACAAAGAATGTCCCAGTCAAGTGTTTCAAAGCAGCTTTTTAGGACATACATAATCTCCACTGACCACTTCCCGACTGGCTTAATCACATCAGGTTTCCTTAGTACAAGAGATTTATACTGAGGCTGCAGATTGTGGTCTGGCTTTCCCAGTGCAATAGAGCTACTGTATACACTCACCAGTTGTTCAATTGTTCAAATGCTTGTTAACACAAATAGCTAATCAGCCAATCACATGGCTGCAACTCAATGCATTTAGACATATAGAGGTGGTCAAGACGACTTGCTGAAGTGCAGACCGAGCATCAGAACGGGGAAGAAAGGGGATTTAAGGGGCTTTGAACGTGGTGTGGTTGTTGGTGCCAGACGGGCCGGTCTGAGTATTTCAGAAACTGTTGATCTACTGGGATTTTCACGCTCAACCATCTCTAGGGTTTACAGAGAACGGTCTGAAAAAGAGGAAATGTCCAGTGAGCGGTCAGTTGTGTGGACGAAAATGCCTTGTTGATGTGAGAGGTCAGAGGAGAATGGGCAGACTGGTTCCAGATGATAGAAAGGCAACAGGAACTCAAATAACCAACCAGAATCTCTGAGGAACGTTTCCAACACCTTGTTGAAAGCCTGCCACGAAGAATTAAGACCGTTCTGAAGGCAAAAGGGGGCCAAACCTTTTACTAGGTGTACCTAATAAAGTGGCCAGTGAGTGTACGCCTCTATGACATTGGCATATAGCAAGTCTAGTGTCCCATGTTGCAGGAAACATTGACATGGCGAAAGTCCTCAGTAGTCCTCCTGTTCTCCCTTCAATTAGCTTTAGGAATCGGTTTGTGCAGCCAGCTCTCAGTGAAACACATAAACCTACATTCCCAGAATTCCCACTCACTCCAAGCTGACACTGTCCATTGCCTAGAATCATTGATGGATCACAGGTTTGTACCTCCTCTGCTTTACTCTGGGATGGTTTGCGAGACCTCAGATGCCCTAGGATTTCCTGCAGGATGATCCCGGGTGTGAACAAAGCTGTGCATTGCCGGTGTGTACTTGTGACGGTCAGACAGATTGGCAGACGCTCGCAGATAAAGTGCGATGACTTTAATCTTCCACTCAGTCCAAAGGGTAAAACACCACTCACAGTATAATATCCAGTCCAGTAATTGATAACATGAAACCATCCGAAAAAGGGCAACAGTATCCAAGGGGCAAAAACACAAATCATACATGGGAAAACACGTCCAAGGTTCGATACACAAAATATACAGAATAGCAGAATCAGGGAACGCTCAGTGATTGTCTAAACAATACTTCACGAAGTTCTCAACCTGAGTCCCTGCTTAAATATTGGCAAATCCAACAAATCCAGATGCAGCATTAAAGTGATTGTGGTGTAATAGAACTTCTGGGAAGTTATCTCAAGTTCTTCGAGGCAGAAATGAGTAGATGACTCCAGAACAGAATTTGTTTCCAATCTTTATTCTGTGTTTCACAATCTGCTTCTGTGAGAAAGTGCTTGATGACTGAATCAGATTTAGAGTCATATTCTGAGCCCAGTCATTTGAGCATGGTGTGTCTATCATAAGCCCCACCCTTTTCATGCACACTTCAGTCTGATAGGCTGCAGCCAGATGCCTAGTTTTGATCATTGACGGTGTTCTCAGTTTAGGACGATAAATCAGATGAACTGAGGGGAGCGATGGAAGAGTATTTTCATAAATGTATTGATTGAACTTTATTATTGTTTTCATAATTATTTTATTTTTACATTTTATTCTTCTTGATCAGTTTCTGTTTAAATGTATGTCTTTGGGATTTTTCATTCATTCTTATTCATATCCAGCAATTTGATCATTTTTTGTTATGAATAATTTTGATAGACGCTTTGCTAGTCTGATGAATTCTAAAGACTTTGAGCAGTGGAGTGAAAGAAAACCAACAGCGCTCATGATGACATATTGGTGTCTAACGGTGCTTTTGTGTTTCATATTTTAATTAGCAGACCGCTGTTCTATACTCACTGTTTCCAATGACTCCCTGCTGGTGGAGTACGGAGAACCTGTTAAAGTGAACTGCTCCATACCATCCGAACCTTCATCAGTGTACAAGCTGGGCTGGGAGTCTCAGATTCTTCCTGTCCAAACTGACAGTGAGACCAGTTTGGTGTGGACATCGCCCAATCTGACAGAGTGGGAGGTGAACGGAAGAGAGATGTTCTGTTACCTGTCAGTGCCGAATACAGAACAATGTAAACGGAAGGTCCATCTGACGCTTTACAGTGAGTACAGTGATCCCACCTGCTCAGCTTCCTCAGTACTGCAGCGCTAAAAAGCTGAAAGCTGCTTTTCCACTTTCCACTCACTGCCTTACACAGATCCACTCTCTGATCCCAGAGTTTACTGTGGATTTACACTCCGACCACAGAAATGATCACTGGGATACGATTCTAACAGGAGTCACTGCTTTTCATTCATCTGGTTCTCATTTGTTAGAGCGAGAGGCTTTTAACAGTCATTGGCTCTCATTAGTTAGTATGAATATTCCTGTCCACTGATGGTCAGTTCTTTCCTGTTTCTATGTTCTAGGTAAGG
>NC_051222.1:39725675-39755675 GCF_015220715.1 Pygocentrus nattereri | reverse complement strand
TGGTGGTGAGTACACATGGAGAGTGTGTTGTGTTGGCGAGTACAAATGGAGAGTGTATTGTGGCATGAATATGCGTGCAATGCGTGTTGTGGTGGTGAGTACACATGGAGAGTGTGTTGTGGTGTGAGTACACATGGAGAGTGTGTTGTTTTGGCGAATACACATGGAGAGAGTATTGTGGCATGAATATGCATGCAATGCATGTTGTGGTGGTGAGTACATATGGAGAGTGTATTGTGGTAGTGAGTACACATGGAGAGTGTGTTGTGGTGGCGAGTACACATGGAGAGTGTGTTGTGGTGGTGAGTACACATGGAGAGTGTATTGTGGTGTGAGTACACATGGAGAGTGTATTGTGGCATGAATATGCTTGCAATGCGTGTTGTGGTGGTGAGTACACATGGACAGTGTAATGTGGTGTGAGTACACATGGAGAGTGTATTGTGGTAGTGAGTACACATGGAGAGTGTATTGTGGTAGTGAGTACACATGGAGAGTGTATTGTGGTAGTGAGTACACATGGACAGTGTGTTGTGTTGGTGAGTACACATGGAGAGTGTATTGTGGTGTGAGTACACATGGAGAGTGTATTGTGGTAGTGAGTACACATGGAGAGTGTGTTGTGTTGGTGAGTACACATGGAGAGTGTATTGTGGTGTGAGTACACATGGAGAGTGTATTGTGGTGGTGAGTACACATGGAGAGTGTTTTGTGTTGGTGAGTACACATGGAGAGTGTATTGTGGTGTGAGTACACATGGAGAGTGTATTGTGGTGTGAGTACACATGGAGAGTGTATTGTGGTAGCGAGTACACATGGAGAGTGTATTGTGGTAGCGAGTACACATGGAGAGTGTATTGTGGTAGTGAGTACACATGGAGAGTGTGTTGTGTTGGTGAGTACACATGGAGAGTGTATTGTGGTGTGAGTACACATGGAGAGTGTATTGTGGTGGTGAGTACACATGGAGAGTGTGTTGTGTTGGTGAGTACACATGGAGAGTGTATTGTGGTGTGAGTACACATGGAGAGTGTATTGTGGTGGTGAGTACACATGGAGAGTGTGTTGTGTTGGTAAGTACACATGGAGAGTGTATTGTGGTAGTGAGTACACATGGAGAGTGTATTGTGGTGTGAGTACACATGGAAAGTGCATTGTGGCATGAATATGCATGCAATGCGTGTTGTGGTAGTGAGTACACATGGAGAGTGTATTGTGGTGGTGAGTACACATTGAGAGTGTATTGTGGTGGTGAGTACACATGGAGAGTGTATTGTGGTGTGAGTACACATGGAGAGTGTATTGTGGTAGCGAGTACACATGGAGAGTGTATTGTGGTGTGAGTACACATGGAGAGTGTATTGTGGTAGTGAGTACATATGGAGAGTGTGATGTGTTGGTGAGTACACATGGAGAGTGTATTGTGGTGGTGAGTACACATGGAGAGTGAATTGTGGTGTGAGTACACATGGAGAGTGTGTTGTGGCATGAATATGCATGCAATGCGTGTTGTGGTAGTGAGTACACATGGAGAGTGTATTGTGGTGGTGAGTACACATGGAGAGTGTATTGTGGTGTGAGTACACATGGAGAGTGTATTGTGGTAGCGAGTACACATGGAGAGTGTATTGTGGTGTGAGTACACATGGAGAGTGTGTTGTGGTTGTGAGTACACATGGGGAGTGTATTGTGGTGTGAGTACACATGGAGAGTGTATTGTGGTAGTGAGTACATATGGAGAGTGTATTGTGGTAGTGAGTACATATGGAGAGTGTATTGTGGTGGTGAGTACACATGGAGAGTGTATTGTGGTGGTGAGTACACATGGAGAGTGTATTGTGGTGTGAGTACACATGGAGAGTGTATTGTGGTGGTGAGTACACATGGAGAGTGTGTTGTGTTGGTGAGTACACATGGAGAGTGTATTGTGGTGTGAGTACACATGGAAAGTGTATTGTGGCATGAATATGCATGCAATGCGTGTTGTGGTAGTGAGTACACATGGAGAGTGTATTGTGGTGGTGAGTACACATTGAGAGTGTATTGTGGTGGTGAGTACACATGGAGAGTGTATTGTGGTGTGAGTACACATGGAGAGTGTATTGTGGTAGCGAGTACACATGGAGAGTGTATTGTGGTGTGAGTACACATGGAGAGTGTATTGTGGTAGTGAGTACATATGGAGAGTGTGATGTGTTGGTGAGTACACATGGAGAGTGTATTGTGGTGGTGAGTACACATGGAGAGTGTATTGTGGTGTGAGTACACATGGAGAGTGTATTGTGGCATGAATATGCATGCAATGCGTGTTGTGGTAGTGAGTACACATGGAGAGTGTATTGTGGTGGTGAGTACACATGGAGAGTGTATTGTGGTGTGAGTACACATGGAGAGTGTATTGTGGTGGTGAGTACACATGGAGAGTGTGTTGTGTTGGCGAGTACACATGGAGAGTGTATTGTTGTGTGAGTACACATGGAGAGTGTGTTGTGGCGGTGAGTACACATGGAGAGTGTGTTGTGGCAGTCAGTACACATGGAGAGTGTATTGTGGTGTGAGTACACATGGGGAGTGTTTTGTGGTTTGAGTACACATGGGGAGTGTATTGTGGTAATGAGTACACATGGAGAGTGTATTGTGGTGGTGAGTACACATGGAGAGTGTATTGTGGTGGTGAGTACACATGGAGAGTGTATTGTGGTGTGAGTACACATGGGGAGTGTATTGTGGTGGTGAGTACACATGGAGAGTGTATTGTGGCGTGAGTATGTATGCAATGCGTGTTGTGGTGGTGAGTACACATGGAGAGTGTATTGTGGTGTGAGTACACATGGGGAGTGTATTGTGGTGTGAGTCCACATGGAGAGTGTATTGTGGTAGTGAGTACACATGGAGAGTGTATTGTGGTGTGAGTACACATGGTGTCTCGCTGTAAAGATGAAAGATTTCAGTAGGCAGGAAAGTCCTACTGAACTTATTAAAGTTATTAAGAACATTGTGGCATGTTTTTCCTTGTTAGATGAAGGAAACAGAAGTTCTGGTTCTAGGCCTCCAAAATGTTGCCAGCAACTTCACTGCCAGGGTTCATTGGGCATCATTTTTAGTCAGAACTAAAATAGATCTCTTAGCTATTAGTGCCATATTTAAATCCTAGGACTCTGAGCTTCTGTAGTCAAGGCTTTGACTGGTTCCAGGACAAAGCGAATAAGTAAGGGAGTCTGGGCTTTTCCAGTATCTGCTCAGATGCTTAGACAGCAGACTTGCTGAGTCTAAGGAGATGTTTAAAAAGGCTGAAGACACATGTCTGTGCCCGAGTGTTTGAGGTTGGAACTGATGTACTCTGTTTCTGTTGTTTGGATGAAGCTGTACTGTTTCTGGATTTGTTATTTGTTTTATATCATTATTTTATCAGTTTTATCTCACTGTCTTGACGCACATTACAGCCTGACGTTTAAAAAGTTCTACATACATACATGTTTTTAATGCTTAGACATGTCTTTTAACTTTGTCATGTTAAACAACAGATTTTCATTAAATAAGGAAAAGTCCCAAGAGAGCAGAGTTTTAAAACTATATTGCATTTGACTCAATGTACTGGATCATTCTACACTGACCACTTCTTCCTCTGTGTTTTACTTTTAGAGCTTTTATTCTCAGTGTATTCACAGATTTTTTAAAAATGCCCTTTTAAAATGCTCTTTTTTCCCGAAGAGAAAAACAAGATTTCTGAACACATTCTAACAAATGATACTGTTACACAAATCTGTCTTCTGTGTTTAAATTATTTCCATACACTTAATCTCATATACTCTATAATCTAGCATTCTGTTTCACTAAGCAGTGCAGACATTGTGTTTGGCATGTGTATACGTTAAATTCTTGTCAAAATTATTTTTCTTCATTTAGTTACATATTTCATCAAAGACACATTTAATTTACAGTAATGTAAAGTTACCATTATGCTATTAATGTACTAATCCTTAAGATTAGGTTACAGATACATGTTTTAACAGGTAATCAGTAACGTGTAATGTTCTAACTCTATTGGTCCCACGTTGGCAGGACTGCCCATTGTCACTACTGTCAGTACTGTTGGTGAGCGGAACATAAAATGAGAAGCAGCACTGAATGAAGATCATTGACAGTTCAGGACTGGTGGAAGAAAACACAGACAGCCTTCTATTAAATCTCCATAGAGCACTCTCACAATACATAAGCCACATCATGCGAATTTATATGTCATTTTCTTCTCTCCCTCCCATGTCTTCCCCTTTGTTTCAGTCATACAAAGCATAGAAAGAACAAGGTAAAAAACTACAAGGTCTAAAAAGGGCAAACAAAAGATGACGTTACACAGTTACAAAGCAACTACACCTAACAAGTTCATAAAGTTTTTCTGGCGATTGGGTGGCATCTTTGTAGAGCCATGATACCAAACTAGTCTGATATACCTCTGTAATCACATCTGTTTTGTTGATGTTGTGGATGTAAACATTATGACAAATTTGTGTTTAACAGTGTTTTTGTGCTTCATGAATTCATTGACAGATGTCTGTTCAACACTCACTGTTTCCCATAAGTCCCTGCTGGTGGAGTACGGAGAACCTGTTGAACTCACCTGCTCCATATCATCCAAACCTTCATCTGATTTCTTTCTGGGCTGGGAGTCTCAGATTAATCCTGTCCAAACAGGCAGTGAGACCAGTTTGGTGTGGAGGGCGCCCAGTCTGACACAGTGGGAGATGAACAGAAGAGAGATGTTCTGTTACTTGTCAGTGCCGAGTACAGAACAATGTAAACAGAAGGTCCATCTGAACCTTTACAGTGAGTACAGTGATCCCACCTGCTCAGCTTCCTCAGTACTGCAGCGCTGAAAAGCTGAAAGCTGCCATATCGCCCCCTACACTTCCTGTAGAGTATTACAGTCTGTCAGAGCGACTGTGTGGATCATATGAACATTATAGAGCTTTTTAAATGAAGCAGTAGAAGCCGTATCGCCCCCTACGCTTCCTGTAATGTATTACAGTCTGTCAGAGCGACTGTGTGGATCATATGAACATTATAGAGCTTTTTAAATGAAACAGTAGAAGCCGTATCGCCCCCTACGCTTCCTGTAGTGTATTACAGTCTGTCAGAGCGAATGTGTGGATCATATGAACATTATAGAGCTTTTCAAATGAAACAGTAGAAGCCGTATCGCCCCCTACGCTTCCTGTAGTGTATTACAGTCTGTCAGAGCGACTGTGTGGATCATCTGAACATTATAGAGCTTTTTAAATGAAACAGTAGAAGCCGCATCGCCCCCTACGCTTCCTGTAGTGTATTACAGTCTGTCAGAGCGACTGTGTGGATCATATGAACATTATAGAGCTTTTTAAATGAAACAGTAGAAGCCGTATCGCCCCCTACGCTTCCTGTAGTGTATTACAGTCTGTCAGAGCGAATGTGTGGATCATATGAACATTATAGAGCTTTTTAAATGAAACAGTAGAAGCCGTATCGCCCCCTATGCTTCCTGTAGTGTATTACAGTCTGTCAGAGCGACTGTGTGGATCATATGAACATTATAGAGCTTTTTAAATGAAACAGTAGAAGCCGTATCGCCCCCTACGCTTCCTGTAGTGTATTACAGTCTGTCAGAGCGACTGTGTGGATCATATGAACATTATAGAGCTTTTTAAATGAAACAGTAGAAGCCGTATCGCCCCCTACGCTTCCTGTAGTGTATTACAATCTGTCAGAGCGACTGTGTGGATCATATGAACATTATAGAGCTTTTTAAATGAAACAGTAGAAGCCGTATCGCCCCCTACGCTTCCTGTAGTGTATTACAGTCTGTCAGAGCGACTGTGTGGATCATATGAACATTATAGAGCTTTTTAAATGAAGCAGTAGAAGCCGTATCGCCCCCTACGCTTCCTGTAGTGTATTACAGTCTGTCAGAGCGACTGTGTGGATCATATGAACATTATAGAGCTTTTTAAATGAAACAGTAGAAGCCGTATCACCCCCTACGCTTCCTGTAGTGTGTTACAGTCTGTCAGAGCGAATGTGTGGATCATATGAACATTATAGTGCTTTTTAAATGAAACAGTAGAAGCCGTATCGCCCCCCTGCGCTTCCTGTAGTGTATTACAGTCTGTCAGAGCGACTGTGTGGATCATATGAACATTATAGAGCTTTTTAAATGAAACAGTAGAAGCCGTATCGCCCCCTACGCTTCCTGTAGTGTATTACAGTCTGTCAGAGCGACTGTGTGGATCATATGAACATTATAGAGCTTTTTAAATGAAACAGTAGAAGCCATATCGCCCCCTACATTTCCTGTAGTGTATTACAGTCTGTCCGAGCGACTGTGTGGATCATATGAACATTATAGAGCTTTTTAAATGAAACAGTAGAAGCCGTATCGCCCCCCTACGCTTCCTGTAGTGTATTACAGTCTGTCAGAGTGACTGTGTGGATCATATGATCATTATAGAGCTTTTTAAATGAAACAGTAGAAGCCATATCGCCCCCTACGCTTCCTGTAGTGTATTACAGTCTGTCAGAGCGACTGTGTGGATCATGTGAACATTATAGAGCTTTTTAAATGAAACAGTAGAAGCTGTATCGCCCCCTACGCTTCCTGTAGTGTATTACAGTCTGTCAGAGTGACTGTGGGGATCATATGAACATTATAGAGCTTTTTAAATGAAACAGTAGAAGCCGTATCGCCCCCTACGCTTCCTGTAGTGTATTACAGTCTGTCAGAGCGACTGTGTGGATCATATGAACATTACAGAGCTTTTTAAATGAAACAGTAGAAGCCGTATCGCCCCCTACGCTTCCTGTAGTGTATTACAGTCTGTCAGAGCGACTGTGTGGATCATATGAACATTATAGAGCTTTTTAAATGAAACAGTAGAAGCTGTATCGCCCCCTACGCTTCCTGTAGTGTATTACAGTCTGTCAGAGCGACTGTGTGGATCATATGAACATTATAGAGCTTTTTAAATGAAATAGTAGAAGCCGTATCGCCCCCTACGCTTCCTGTAGAGTATTACAGTCTGTCAGAGCGACTGTGTGGATCATATGAACATTATAGAGCTTTTTAAATGAAACAGTAGAAGCCGTATCGCCCCCTACGCTTCCTGTAGTGTATTACAGTCTGTCAGAGCGACTGTGTGGATCATATGAACATTATAGAGCTTTTTAAATGAAACAGTAGAAGCCGTATCGCGCCCTACGTTTCCTGTAGTGTATTACAGTCTGTCAGAGTGACTGTGTGGATCATATGAACATTAAAGAGCTTTTTAAATGAAATAGTAGAAGCCGTATCGCCCCCTACGCTTCCTGTAGTGTATTACAGTCTGTCAGAGCGACTGCGTGGATCATATGAACATTATAGAGCTTTTTAAATGAAACAGTAGAAGCCGTATCGCCCCCTACGCTTCCTGTAGTGTATTACAGTCTGTCAGAGCGACTGTGTGGATCATATGAACATTATAGAGCTTTTTAAATGAAACAGTAGAAGCCGTATCGCCCCCTACGCTTCCTGTAGTGTATTACAGTCTGTCAGAGCGACTGTGTGGATCATATGAACATTATAGAGCTTTTTAAATGAAACAGTAGAAGCCGTATCGCCCCCTACGCCTCCTGTAGTGTATTACAGTCTGTCAGAGCAACTGTGTGGATCATATGAACATTATAGAGCTTTTAAAATGAAGCAGTAGAAGCCGTATCGCCCCCTACGCCTCCTGTAGTGTATTACAGTCTGTCAGAGCGACTGTGTGGATCATATGAACATTATAGAGCTTTTAAAATGAAACAGTAGAAGCCGTATCGCCCCCTACGCTTCCTGTAGTGTATTACAGTCTGTCAGAGTGACTGTGTGGATCATCTGAACATTATAGAGCTTTTTAAATGAAACAGTAGAAGCCGTATCGCCCCCTACGCTTCCTGTAGTGTATTACAGTCTGTCAGAGCGACTGTGTGGATCATATGAACATTATAGAGCTTTTTAAATGAAACAGTAGAAGCCGTATCGCCCCCTACGCTTCCTGTAGTGTATTACAGTCTGTCAGAGTGACTGTGTGGATCATATGAACATTATAGAGCTTTTGAATTGAAACAGTAGAAGCTGTATCGCCCCCTACGCTTCCTGTAGTGTATTACAGTCTGTCAGAGCGACTGTGTGGATCATATGAACATTATAGAGCTTTTTAAATGAAACAGTAGAAGCCGTATCGCCTCCTACGCTTCCTGTAGTGTATTACAGTCTGTCAGAGCGACTGTGTGGATCATATGAACATTATAGAGCTTTTTAAATGAAACAGTAGAAGCCGTATCGCCCCCTACGCTTCCTGTAGTGTATTACAGTCTGTCAGAGTGACTGTGTGGATCATATGAACATTATAGAGCTTTTGAATTGAAACAGTAGAAGCTGTATCGCCCCCTACGCTTCCTGTAGTGTATTACAGTCTGTCAGAGCGACTGTGTGGATCATATGAACATTATAGAGCTTTTTAAATGAAACAGTAGAAGCCGTATCGCCCCCTACGCTTCCTGTAGTGTATTCCAGTCTGTCAGAGCGACTGTGTGGATCATATGAACATTATAGAGCTTTTTAAATGAAGCAGTAGAAGCCGTATCGCCCCCTACGCCTCCTGTAGTGTATTACAGTCTGTCAGAGCAACTGTGTGGATCATATGAACATTATAGAGCTTTTAAAATGAAGCAGTAGAAGCCGTATCGCCCCCTACGCCTCCTGTAGTGTATTACAGTCTGTCAGAGCGACTGTGTGGATCATATGAACATTATAGAGCTTTTAAAATGAAACAGTAGAAGCCGTATCGCCCCCTACGCTTCCTGTAGTGTATTACAGTCTGTCAGAGTGACTGTGTGGATCATCTGAACATTATAGAGCTTTTTAAATGAAACAGTAGAAGCCGTATCGCCCCCTACGCTTCCTGTAGTGTATTACAGTCTGTCAGAGTGACTGTGTGGATCATATGAACATTATAGAGCTTTTTAAATGAAACAGTAGAAGCCGTATCGCCCCCTACGCTTCCTGTAGTGTATTACAGTCTGTCAGAGTGACTGTGTGGATCATATGAACATTATAGAGCTTTTGAATTGAAACAGTAGAAGCTGTATCGCCCCCTACGCTTCCTGTAGTGTATTACAGTCTGTCAGAGCGACTGTGTGGATCATATGAACATTATAGAGCTTTTTAAATGAAACAGTAGAAGCCGTATCGCCCCCTACGCTTCCTGTAGTGTATTCCAGTCTGTCAGAGCGACTGTGTGGATCATATGAACATTATAGAGCTTTTTAAATGAAACAGTAGAAGCCGTATCGCCCCTACGCTTCCTGTAGTGTATTACAGTCTGTCAGAGCAACTGTGTGGATCATATGAACATTATAGAGCTTTTTAAATGAAACTGTAGAAGCCGTATCGCCCCCTACGCTTCCTGTAGTGTATTACAGTCTGTCAGAGCGACTGTGTGGATCATATGAACATTATAGAGCTTTTTAAATGAAACAGTAGAAGCCGTATCGCCCCCTACGCCTCCTGTAGTGTATTACAGTCTGTCAGAGCAACTGTGTGGATCATATGAACATTATAGAGCTTTTAAAATGAAACAGTAGAAGCCGTATCGCCCCCTACGCTTCCTGTAGTGTATTACAGTCTGTCAGAGTGACTGTGTGGATCATCTGAACATTATAGAGCTTTTAAATGAAACAGTAGAAGCCGTATCGCCCCCTACGCTTCCTGTAGAGTATTACAGTCTGTCAGAGTGACTGTGTGGATCATATGAACATTATAGAGCTTTTAAAATGAAACAGTAGAAGCCGTATCGCCCCCTACGCTTCCTGTAGTGTATTACAGTCTGTCAGAGCGACTGTGTGGATCATATGAACATTATAGAGCTTTTTAAATGAAGCAGTAGAAGCCGTATCGCCCCCTACGCTTCCTGTAGTGTATTACCGTCTGTCAGAGCGACTGTGTGGATCATATGAACATTATAGAACTTTTTAAAATGAAACAGTAGGAGCCGTATCACCCCCTACGCTTCCTGTAGTGTATTAGAATGTTTTTTTAGTCAACTAATGTCAGTTTGCCTGGCTAGTTAATATTATTTAATGTTTCTTTGGGATCAATAACGTGTCTATCTATCTATCTAGTTTGCCAGCATTACCTAGCTACTTTTACCTACCCAGCTTTGCTTAGCTAGTTTTTTCTAGCCAGCTTTGCCTAGCTGGTTTTACCTAGCCAGCGTTGCCTAGCTAGTTTTACCTAGCCAGCGTTGCCTAGCCGGTTTTACCTAGCCAGCGTTGCCTAGCCGGTTTTACCTAGCCAGCTTTGCCTAGCCGGTTTTACCTAGCCAGCTTTGCTACCCAGCTTTGCCTAGCCAGGCAAATGTAATTTGATTCTCTGAAATTGACTGAAAATATGGCCCATCTTTGTTCTTGTAATAATCTCGAGAGGAGGTACCGATGGTAAAACACTCGGTGATAATCTCTGCTTTTCCAGCTCTGTAAATCCAGAATTCTAATGCCACGCCACTGCTGTGCTGTGAAGTGTTTATCTCTGCACACATGACTGACTACAACTAATCCGTCAGAGATTTCTGCAGCACTGTTTTATCTGAACCCCTGTTTAAAACACATGAATACTGTCCCACAGTGTCCTCTCTGTTTCTCATCAGACAAACCCACCATCACACAACCTTCCAATGGTACTGTAAGCGTGAGGGTTCGATTTAAGGTGGCTGGATCACTCTTAGTTTAAGAAGGAAAGAGGATGCAGATGAATCGTTGATCACTCCTCTTCTTTTTTACACAACTTCCTCTCCTTTCACATCACGTGACCTCCCCAAACCAATCACAACACAGAACAGATATTTGTGACAATAAACAAAGACTCATTTTTGAAAGTGTTTTACACTCTTACACTGCTAGAATTTAAACATTCAAACATGTCAACAGAAAACATTCAAAACTACCACTCAGTCCATCAGCGCAAATTCAACTCTTACATTTCTTCCCTGTCTCACATAAGAAACATCCTTGTTTCTCTACATATAAATTTGAGGTACAAGATGAACAGCAAAAGGGGGAAAGGAAAAAAAAAAACTAAAACAAAGTTCTGTGGTCTGTGTGTGCGTGTGTGAGTAGGAACAGTCTCACGTCAGAACATAGTCCATCAAGTAACTGGGCAACTTAACTTGACGTCGGCCTGGGCGCACTGAAAAATCAGAACTGTGGCCCATAGCGGCAGGAGGGAAGTAGGTGACTGATCGGTTAACAGATGTTCCTGGGGGTCAACAGCTGAAGTTTGGGGCTGAGGCATTTGAACTTGAGGTGGGCAAGTGCGCAAAGACAAAGGAACTTGGCTGTCAGCAGGTACATTGAGGTTTCTAGTGCTTGGAGACTTTGAATGAGTGAAGGACAGAGCACCTGACAAAGCAGTCAAGCGTGGCAGTTGAGGTTGCTTATGCAAGTCAAATGCAGCTGTGTCACATCCTTCAGCAGGTACAGGGGAGAGGTAAGGCTTCAGTCGATTGTAATGGACAATTTGGGACTTATCAGGCTGGTTTAGCAGATAACGGATCCTGTATGTCACCTCAGGATTGTCATCATCAGATCCAAGGCACTCCAGTATTTCAAAGGGACCTTTCCAGTGAGGAGCAAGCATATGTTTATTTGTTGTGGGGTCATTTAACCATACAAGGTCTCCTGGATTATAAGGAATGTGTTTAACAAGCTTGTCGTAGTATTGTTTTTGCTGGCTGTGTGCATAGTCTCTGTTTTGTGCAGCCGACTGGAAGGTAATTGGAGTTTGCTGGTCAGCTGGGCAGCATATTCTGCAGGTGATCCTGGTGTAGAAGCAGATGGTATGTTGTTAGGTAACAGCAGGTTAGCAAGCATTCTCGCTTCACGTCCATGAGGGAGGAAGAAGGGGCTGAAGCCTGTTGTTGCATGAGGGCAGGTGTTATAGGCCAGAGCAACTTGGTTGAGACAATCATCCCACTCACCAGGCTGTTGGAGAAGTGACTTGACCAGCTGATCAATAAGAGTTCTATTGAAACGCTCAACCATGCCATCACATTGAGGATGATATGGGCTTGTTCAGGTTTTCTGAACACCAAGCAATTTACACAGATGACTGATGAGGTCAGACTCAAATTGACGGCCTTGTAACATCTCTGGAATGCCATGTTCCCGGATGTAGTTTTCAAAAAGACACTTGGATACTGTTGTAGAGTGCTGATCTGGAATTGCATAAAGATTTACATACTTGGAAAAATAATCTTGAACAAGTACGTATCTGTTACCACGGCTTGAGATAGGACGTTCAAGTACAGTGGGGAGACCAAGTATTTGATACACTGCTGATTTTTCAGGTTTTCCCACTTGCAAAGCATGTAGAAGACTGTAATTTTTATCATAGGTACTCTTCAACTGTGAGTGATGGAATCTAAAACAAAAATCCAGAAAAATACATTGTATGATTTTTAAATAATTAATTTCCATTTTATTGTGTGAAATAAGTATTTGATACACCAGAAAAAGAAACTTAATATTTGGTACAGAAACCTTTGTTTGCAATTACAGAGATGAGACGTTTCCTGTAGTTCTTGACAAGGTTTGCACACACTGCAGCAGGGATTTTGGCCCACTCCTCCATACAGATCTCCTCCAGAGCCTTCAGGTTTCGTGGCTGTCGCTGGGCCACACGGACTTTAAGCTCCCTCCAAAGATTTTCTATTGGATTCAGGTCTGGAGACTGGCTAGGCCACTCCAGGACCTTAAGATGTTTCCTACGGAGCCACTCTTTAGTTGCCCTGTTTTGCCCAATATTTTTGACTGTAAGGTTGGGTCTAAACCAGCCACAAAGCGGCAAAATTTCTCCCCTTCCTGAGCATTAAGGTCATAATTAGGGAAGGCTGCCAGCACAAGGCGAGTGATATCTGCACTGTACACATCCAAACTCTCTGGAGTGATTCAAACCGCTTGAGTGCTTGCTCGCAGTTGTTGGGAAGCTGTTGCATAGGTTGTCTGAACGGCAATGGAGCAACCCAGCTGTGTGAGTCATTTCTGTAGACTTCTTTGTCCATAAGTTTTAGGAAGGTTTCATCTTCGATTGAAGGTGCTAGCTTATTGTCCTGTTTGGTGCAGTCAAACACATTTTGACCTAGACTGTCCTCCTTAGCTCTGGGTGGTAAGGCACTGTTTCTAGGAAGTCTGTCCTTAAGTTCCTCTTTAATGTGCAAAAGGCTTGTGCATGGCTGGAAGAGTGAGGGCTGATGACAGTCGACCATGTTCGTCCGGAAGGAACTGATGTTCGGCTTGTGTGCTTTCCCTAGACAGACTTCTCCGACCAGCACCCAGCCTAAGTCAAGACGTTGGGCGAAGGGTGCATTGACGAAGAATCATTTTCTAAAGTGTTTTACACTCTTACACTTACGCAGTGAGCTGGTTCTGAGCTGTTCAGCTCATGGTAACCCCAGTCTTCAGTACTCCTGGAGCTCACCTGGAAACAAGAACCTCACAACCTCCTCCATTTTCATCAACAGCGTCCAGTCAGAGGATCAGGGTCAGTACATCTGCACTGCCTACAATGATGAAGGCTCTGATTCAGTGACTGTGGTGGTTCACGTTGCAGGTGAGTGTGAAGATAATGTAAAGGCCGTATGTGTAGATCTGATCTGAGAAAGTGAAGCTGATGTTTTGTTCCTTCATATCTTCATCAGTGGACTACAAGCTGATCATTGCTGTCTGTGCTGTGGTTGGCGTGGTTGGCTTGCTGATTCTTTCCTGGTGGTACTGTTACCGACGCACCCACAGTGCCACTGTATCCAGAAGAACCTGACATCATATACACACAATGCCAACGTGGTCCACAGAGACGATGCTAATGATGCTAATCTACTCTTGAACAGAATCTCATATCAACATGGAGTTTTTACTCATGGTTTTATTTTAACTTCACAATTTTAACAACAATGCAAAATATTCAGAATCTTGTAGAATCCATGCACAGTAATATTCATGAGGCAGTGGAGGCCAAAGGAGGCACATCAGAATCAGGATGAGGATCAGAATACTGTATTGATCCCAGAGGGAAACTGCAGTTGTTACAGTTGCAACCATTTATGTAAAAGAATAAACACTTTAATCGTTTAAAACAAAAAAGAGAAATTTGCAGTATGTACACAAGATTTAAATACAGTGAAGTGACTGTAATCATAAATATGAAACATGCTGTGTAAAGTAGTTCAAATTATTGTACCTCTGAGTTGTTGCACACACAGTTATTATTATTACACATATGAACAGGTCGGTGTTGAGTTTTGCACAGATGATCCACACTTAGTGAATCACACACTGAGGGAGGAGTTATAGAGTTTGATGGCCACAAGTAAGAATGACCTCCTGTGGCGCTCTGTGGTCATTTCGGTAGAATGAGTCTAAGCATCTAAGCTTAGACAGCGTATGGCTATCTCTCTCTCTGTCTCTCTCTGTCTCTCTCTGTCTCTCTCTCTCTCTCTCTCTCTGTCTCTCTCTGTCTCTCTCTGTCTCTCTCTCTCTCTCTGTCTCTCTCTCTCTCTCTCTCTCTGTTATGCACACCGTTCTAAACGTGCCACTCAGTTAAAGAGCGGAAGTGGGAGTGGTCAGTTCGGGGCTATATGTGTGATGTTACTTTCTGTTTCCTCTACTCTGTGGAGTTGTTGAGGTGGTGCAAGATGAGATTGTGTGTTCTGTTCATGTTTGTGGTCGTGCTGGGAGTGTATGTGGAACACACAGACACAAACCCCGGTGAGTACAAATGGAGTGCATGTTGTGGTGGCGAGTACACATGGAGAGTGTATTGTGGTGGTGAGTACACATGGAGAGTGTATTGTGGTGGTGAGTACACATGGAGAGTGTATTATGGTGGTGAGTACACATGGAGAGTGTATTGTGGTGGTGAGTACACATGGAGAGTGTATTCAGCACAGGGCTAAATATAACTGACCTTTCACTGAAACTAGTGTATAAATTCTGTGTCTATTTTGATCTTCATGCTGCTGTTACATCCAGACTTTAGGGCTTTTAGTACTGTCAGGCTTTCACTTTCAGTAGTATCAGCCTGTAGGGCTCTCACTGTCGGTAGTGTCAGCCTGTAGGGCTCTCACTTTGAGTAGTGTCAGCCTGTAGGGCTCTCACTGTCGGTAGTGTCAGCCTGTAGGGCTCTCACTGTGAGTAGTGTCAGCCTATAGAGCTCTCACTGTGAGTAGTGTCAGCCTGTAGGGATCACACTGTCGGTAGTGTCAGTCTATAGTCCTCTCATTGTCGGTAGTGTCAGTCTATAGCGCTCTCATTGTTGGCAGTGTCAGTCTATAGTGCTCTCATTTTCGGTAGTGTCAGTCTATAGTGCTCTCACTGTTGGTTGACTTCAGGAGTCTTTCACTTGGTAATGCCCGTCTTTAGGGTTTCTGCTCTTAGCAGACACACTGACACACACACACATATGCACACACACACACACAGGAATGTTGTTTTGCATGTGCCAGTCAGATAGAGAGAGGAGTGAGAGAGGAGTGGTCAGTGAGTGGTCAGTTAGGAGGCTGTATGTTTCTATTTATGGAATGTAACATTGCTTTCTCTTTTCTCCGCCTGTGGAGTTCTGGGGTTGGTTCATTATGACTGTGTGTGTGGTCGTGCTGGGAGTGTGTGTGGTCTACAATCTCACTGGTGTCTCGCTGTAAAGATGAAAGATTTCAGTAGGCAGGAAAGTCCTACTGAACTTATTAAAGTTATTAAGAACAGGGTGGCATGTTTTTCCTTATGTTAGATGAAGGAAACAGAAGTTCTGGTTCTAGGCCTCCAAAATGTTGCCAGCAACTTCACTGCCAGGGTTCACTGGGCATCATTTTTAGTCAGAACTAAAATAGATCTCTGAGCTATTAGTGCCATATTTAAATCCTAGGACTCTGAGCTTCTGTAGTCAAGGCTTTGACTAGTTCCAGGACAAAGCGAATAAGTAAGGGAGTCTGGGCTTTTCCAGTATCTGCTCAGATGCTTAGACAGACTTGCTGAGTCTAAGGAGATGTTTAAAAAGGCTGAAGACACAACTCTGTGCCCGAGTGTTTGAGATTGGAACTGATGTACTCTGTTTCTGTTGTTTAGATGAAGCTGTACTGTTTCTGGATTTGTTATTTGTTTTATATCATTATTTTATCAGTTTTATCTCACTGTCATGACGAGTACAAATGGAGTGCATGTTGTGGTGGTGAGTACACATGGAGTGTGTGTTGTGGCAGTCAGTACACATGGAGAGTGTATTGTGGCATGAATATGCATGCAGTGCGTGTTGTGGTGGTGAGTACACATGGAGAGAGTATTGTGGCATGAATATGCATGCAGTGCGTGTTGTGGTGGTGAGTACACATGCAGTGTGTATTGTGGTGGTGAGTACACATGCAGTGTGTATTGTGGTGGTGAGTACACATGGAGAGTGTATTGTGGTGGTGAGTACACATGGAGAGTGTATTGTGGTGGTGAGTACACATGGAGAGTGTATTGTGGTGTGAGTACACATGGAGAGTGTATTGTGGTAGTGAGTACACATGGGGAGTGTATTGTGGTAGTGAGTACACATGGAGAGTGTATTGTGGTCTGAGTACACATGGAGAGTGTATTGTGGTAGTGAGTACACATGGAGAGTGTATTGTGGTGGTGAGTACACATGGAGAGTGTATTGTGGTGTGAGAACACATGGAGAGTGTATTGTGGTAGTGAGTACACATGGGGAGTGTATTGTGGTAGTGAGTACACATGCAGTGTGTATTGTGGTAGTGAGTACACATGCAGTGTGTATTGTGGTGGTGAGTACACATGCAGTGTGTATTGTGGTAGTGAGTACACATGAGAGTGTATTGTGGTGGTGAGTACACATGGAGTGTGTATTGTGGTGGTGAGTACACATGGAGAGTGTATTGTGGTAGTGAGTACACATGCAGCGTGTATTGTGGTCTGTGAGTGCACATGCAGTGTGTATTGTGATAGTGAGTACACATGCAGTGTGTATTGTGGTGGTGAGTACACATGGAGAGTGTATTGTGGCGTGAGTACACATGGAGAGTGTATTGTGGCGTGAGTATGCACGCAGTGCGTGTTGTGGTGGTGAGTACACATGGAGAGTGTATTGTGGTAGTGAGTACACATGGAGAGTGTATTGTGGTAGTGAGTACACATGCAGTGTGTATTGTGGTGGTGAGTACACATGCAGTGTGTATTGTGGTAGTGAGTACACATGGAGAGTGTATTGTGGTGGTGAGTACACATGGAGAGTGTATTGTGGTGTGAGTACACATGGAGAGTGTATTGTGGTAGTGAGAACACATGGAGAGTGTAATGTGGTGTGAGTACACATGGAGAGTATATTGTGGTAGTGAGTACACATGGGGAGTGTATTGTGGTAGTGAGTACACATGGAGAGTGTATTGTGGTCTGAGTACACATGGAGAGTGTATTGTGGTAGTGAGTACACATGCAGTGTGTATTGTGGTGGTGAGTACACATGCAGTGTGTATTGTGGTAGTGAGTACACATGGAGAGTGTATTGTGGTGGTGAGTACACATGGAGAGTGTATTGTGGTGTGAGTACACATGGAGAGTGTATTGTGGTAGTGAGAACACATGGAGAGTGTAATGTGGTGTGAGTACACATGGAGAGTTTATTGTGGTAGTGAGTACACATGGGGAGTGTATTGTGGTAGTGAGAACACATGGAGAGTGTATTGTGGTGTGAGTACACATGGAGAGTGTATTGTGGTAGTGAGTACACATGGAGAGTGTATTGTGGTGGTGAGTACACATGGAGAGTGTATTGTGGTGTGAGTACACATGGAGAGTGTATTGTGGTGGTGAGAACACATGGAGAGTGTAATGTGGTGTGAGTACACATGGAGAGTATATTGTGGTAGTGAGTACACATGGGGAGTGTATTGTGGTAGTGAGTACACATGGAGAGTGTATTGTGGTCTGAGTACACATGGAGAGTGTATTGTGGTAGTGAGTACACATGGAGAGTGTATTGTGGTGGTGAGTACACATGGAGAGTGTATTGTGGTGGTGAGTACACATGGAGAGTGTATTGTGGTGTGAGAACACATGGAGAGTGTATTGTGGTAGTGAGAACACATGGAGAGTGTATTGTGGTGTGAGTACACATGGAGAGTGTATTGTGGTAGTGAGTACACATGGGGAGTGTATTGTGGTAGTGAGTACACATGCAGCGTGTATTGTGGTCGTGAGTGCACATGCAGTGTGTATTGTGGTAGTGAGTACACATGCAGTGTGTATTGTGGTGGTGAGTACACATGGAGAGTGTATTGTGGTGTGAGAACACATGGAGAGTGTATTGTGGTAGTGAGTACACATGGGGAGTGTATTGTGGTAGTGAGTACACATGGAGAGTGTATTGTGGTAGTGAGTACACATGCAGTGTGTATTGTGGTGGTGAGTACACATGCAGTGTGTATTGTGGTAGTGAGTACACATGGAGAGTGTATTGTGGTGGTGAGTACACATGGAGAGTGTATTGTGGTAGTGAGTACACATGGAGAGTGTATTGTGGTAGTGAGTACAGATGGAGAGTGTATTGTGGTGTGAGTACACATGGAGAGTGTATTGTGGTGTGAGTATACATGGAGAGTGTATTGTGGTGGTGAGTACACATGGAGAGTGTATTGTGGTAGTGAGTACACATGGAGAGTGTATTGTGGTGTGAGTACACATGGAGAGTGTATTGTGGCGTGAGTATGCATGCAATGCATGTTGTGGTGGTGAGTACACATGGAGAGTGTATTGTGTGAGTATACATGGAGAGTGTATTGTGGTGTGAGTACACATGGAGAGTGTGTTGTGGCGTGAGTATGCATGCAATGCGTGTTGTGGTGGTGAGTACACATGGAGAGTGTATTGTGGTGGTGAGTACACATGGAGAGTGTATTGTGGTGGTGAGTACACATGGAGAGTGTATTGTGGTGGTGAGTACACATGGAGAGTGTATTGTGGTGTGAGTACACATGGGGAGTGTATTGTGGTAGTGAGTACACATGGAGAGTGTATTGTGGTCTGAGTACACATGGAGAGTGTATTGTGGTAGTGAGTACACATGGAGAGTGTATTGTGGTGGTGAGTACACATGGAGAGTGTATTGTGGTGGTGAGTACACATGGAGAGTGTATTGTGGTGTGAGAACATATGGAGAGTGTATTGTGGTAGTGAGTACACATGGGGAGTGTATTGTGGTAGTGAGTACACATGCAGTGTGTATTGTGGTGGTGAGTACACATGCAGTGTGTATTGTGGTGGTGAGTACACATGCAGTGTGTATTGTGGTAGTGAGTACACATGGAGAGTGTATTGTGGTGGTGAGTACACATGGAGAGTGTATTGTGGTGGTGAGTACACATGGAGAGTGTATTGTGGTGTGAGTACACATGGAGAGTGTATTGTGGTAGTGAGAACACATGGAGAGTGTATTGTGGTGTGAGTACACATGGAGAGTGTATTGTGGTAGTGAGTACACATGGGGAGTGTATTGTGGTAGTGAGTACACATGGAGAGTGTATTGTGGTCTGAGTACACATGGAGAGTGTATTGTGGTAGTGAGAACACATGGAGAGTGTATTGTGGTGTGAGTACACATGGAGAGTGTATTGTGGTAGTGAGTACACATGGGGAGTGTATTGTGGTAGTGAGTACACATGGAGAGTGTATTGTGGTCTGAGTACACATGGAGAGTGTATTGTGGTAGTGAGTACACATGGAGAGTGTATTGTGGTGGTGAGTACACATGGAGAGTGTATTGTGGTGGTGAGTACACATGGAGAGTGTATTGTGGTGTGAGAACACATGGAGAGTGTATTGTGGTAGTGAGAACACATGGAGAGTGTATTGTGGTGTGAGTACACATGGAGAGTGTATTGTGGTGTGAGTACACATGGAGAGTGTATTGTGGTAGTGAGTACACATGGGGAGTGTATTCAGCACAGGGCTAAATATAACTGACCTTTCACTGAAACTAGTGTATAAATTCTTTGTCTATTTTGATCTTAATGCTGCTGTTACATCCAGACTTTAGGGCTTTTAGTACTGTCAGGCTTTCACTTTCAGTAGTATGAGCCTGTAGGGCTCTCACTGTCGGTAGTGTCAGCCTGTAGGGCTCTCACTGTGAGTAGTGTCAGCCTGTAGGGCTCTCACTGTCGGTAGTGTCAGCCTGTAGGGCTCTCACTGTGAGTAGTGTCAGCCTGTAGGGCTCTCACTGTCGGTAGTGTCAGCCTGTAGGGCTCTCACTGTGAGTAGTGTCAGCCTGTAGGGCTCTCACTGTCGGTAGTGTCAGCCTGTAGGGCTCTCACTGTGAGTAGTGTCAGCCTGTAGGGCTCTCACTGTGAGTAGTGTCAGCCTGTAGGGCTCTCACAGTCGGTAGTGTCAGTCTATAGTCCTCTCATTGTCGGTAGTGTCAGTCTATAGCGCTCTCATTGTTGGCAGTGTCAGTCTATAGTGCTCTCATTTTCGGTAGTGTCAGTCTATAGTGCTCTCACTGTTGGTTGACTTCAGGAGTCTTTCACTTGGTAATGCCCGTCTTTAGGGTTTCTGCTCTTAGCAGACACACTGACACACACACACATATGCACACACACACACACACACACACAGGAATGTTGTTTTGCATGTGCCAGTCAGATAGAGAGAGGAGTGAGAGAGGAGTGGTAAGTGAGTGGTCAGTTAGGAGGCTGTATGTTTCTATTTATGGAATGTAAAATTCCTTTCTCTTTTCTCCGCCTGTGGAGTTCTGGGGTTGGTTCATTATGACTGTGTGTGTGGTCGTGCTGGGAGTGTGTGTGGTCTACAAACTCACTGGTGTCTCGCTGTAAAGATGAAAGATTTCAGTAGGCAGTAGTCACTGTCATGACGCACATTACAGCCTGACATTTAAAAAGTTCTACATACATACATGTTTTTAATGCTTAGACATGTCTTTTAACTTTGTCATGTTAAACAACAGATTTTCATTAAATAAGGAAAAGTCCCAAGAGAGCAGGAGAGTTTTAAAACTATATTGCATTTGACTCAATATACTGGATCATTCTACACTGACCACTTCTTCCTCTGTGTTTTACTTTTAGAGCTTTTATTCTCAGTGTATTCACAGATTTTTTAAAAATGCCCTTTTAAAATGCTCTTTTTTCCCGAAGAGAAAAACAAGATTTCTGAACACATTCTAACAAATGATACTGTTACACAAATCTGTCTTCTGTGTTTGAATTATTTCCATACACTTAATCTCATATACTCTATAATCTAGCATTCTGTTTCACTAAGCAGTGCAGACATTGTGCTTGGCATGTGTATACGTTAACTTCTTGTTAAAATTATTTTTCTTTATTTAGTTACATCTTTCATCAAAGACACATTTAATTTACAGTAATGTAAAGTTACCATTATGCTACTAATGTACTAATCCTTAGGATTAGGTTACAGATACATGTTTTAACAGGTAATCAGTAACGTGTAATGTTCTAACTCTATTGGTCCCACGTTGGCAGGACTGCCCATTGTCACTACTGTCAGTACTGTTGGTGAGCGGAACATAAAATGAGAAGCAGCACTGAATGAAGATCATTGACAGTTCAGGACTGTGGAAGAAAACACAGACAGCCTTCTATTAAATCTCCATAGAGCACTCTCACAATACATAAGCCACATCTTGCGAATTTATATGTCATTTTCTTCTCTCCCTCCCATGTCTTCCCCTTTGTTTTAGTCATACAAAGCATACAAAGTACAAGGTAAAAAACTACAAGGTCTAAAAAGGGCAAACAAAAGATGACGTTACACAGTTACAAAGCAACTACACCTAACAAGTTCATAAAGTTTTGCTGGCGATTGGGTGGCATCTTTGTAGAGCCATGATACCAAACTAGTCTGATATACCTCTGTAATCACATCTGTTTTGTTGATGTTGTGGATGTAAACATTATGACAAATTTGTGTTTAACAGTGTTTTTGTGCTTCACGAATTCATTGACAGATGTCTGTTCAACACTCACTGTTTCCCATAAGTCCCTGCTGGTGGAGTACGGAGAACTTGTTGAACTCACCTGCTCCATATCATCCAAACCTTCATCAGAGTTCATTCTGGGCTGGGAGTCTCAGATTAATCCTGTCCAACAGAGAGTGAGACGAGTTTGGTGTGGAGGGCGTCCAGTCTGACACAGTGGGAGATGAACAGAAGAGAGATGTTCTGTTACTTGTCAGTGCCGAGTACAGAACAATGTAAACAGAAGGTCCATCTGAACCTTTACAGTGAGTACAGTGATCCCACCTGCTCAGCTTCCTCAGTACTGCAGCGCTGAAAAGCTGAAAGCTGCCATATCGCCCCCTACACTTCCTGTAGTGTATTACAGTCTGTCAGAGTGACTGTGTGGATCATATGAACATTATAGAGCTTTTTAAATGAAACAGTAGAAGCCGTATCGCCCCCCTACGCTTCCTGTAGTGTATTACAGTCTGTCAGAGCGAATGTGTGGATCATATGAACATTATAGAGCTTTTTAAATGAAACAGTAGAAGCCGTATCGCCCCCTACGCTTCCTGTAGTGTATTACAGTCTGTCAGAGCGACTGTGTGGATCATATGAACATTATAGAGCTTTTAAAATGAAACAGTAGAAGCCGTATCGCCCCCTACGCTTCCTGTAGTGTATTACAGTCTGTCAGAGCGACTGTGTGGATCATATGAACATTATAGAGCTTTTTAATGAAACAGTAGAAGCCGTATCGCCCCCTACGCTTCCTGTAGTGTATTACAGTCTGTCAGAGCGACTGTGTGGATCATATGAACATTATAGAGCTTTTTAAATGAAACAGTAGAAGCCGTATCGCCCCCTACGCTTCCTGTAGTGTATTACAGTCTGTCAGAGCGACTGTGTGGATCATATGAACATTATAGAGCTTTTTAAATGAAACAGTAGAAGCCGTATCGCCCCCTACGCTTCCTGTAGTGTATTACAGTCTGTCAGAGCGACTGTGTGGATCATATGAACATTATAGAGCTTTTTAAATGAAACAGTAGAAGCCGTATCGCCCCCTACGCTTCCTGTAGCGTATTACAGTCTGTCAGAGCGACTGTGTGGATCATATGAACATTATAGAGCTTTTTAAATGAAACAGTAGAAGCCGTATCGCCCCCTACGCTTCCTGTAGTGTATTACAGTCTGTCAGAGCGACTGTGTGGATCATATGAACATTATAGAGCTTTTTAAATGAAACAGTAGAAGCCGTATCGCCCCCTACGCTTCCTGTAGCGTATTACAGTCTGTCAGAGCGACTGTGTGGATCATATGAACATTATAGAGCTTTTTAAATGAAACAGTAGAAGCCGTATCGCCCCCTACGCTTCCTGTAGTGTATTACAGTCTGTCAGAGCGACTGTGTGGATCATATGAACATTATAGAACACTTTTTAAATAAAATTTTAAAAGTGTCACCCCTAAAGGTTTATATATATACGTGTTTCCTCTCTCTCTTCAGAGCGTCCAGACAGTGTGAAGATCAGCTCTGAGTCCATTGTGTGGTCAGAAGGTCAGATGATGAAGCTGAAGTGTGAGATTGAGAATGTGGGTCCATTACAGAACCTTACTGTGCAGTGGACCAGAGTGGACCAGAACAACAACATGACTGAAATGCCGTATGGAAGTTTCAGAGCTTCTGGAGAAGAGAGGAAGAACGGGAATGTGACGTCCACACTGACTGTCTCGGCCAGCCGTGATGAAGATGAAGTCCAGTATCAGTGTGCAGCTCTACTGAAGCTGGATCAGCTCCAACCACAAGTGAGATCATCAGAACGTCTGAAGCTCACAGTGCACTGTGAGTTTATTACACCTGTAAACAGAACTGTGTAGCATTGCTGTCGTCAAGATATTTACCTTCACAAATGCAGTCCCGGCTGTCATCATGGAGACATGCAGAGGGTTTAGCCAGTTAGCTAACCTCAGCTAGTATGTGTCGTATCAGGATTTGTTAAATTATCGTCGTCCACCTTGTGGACAAAACAAACTGGTACTAAATATTTTGTTGTCTGTGTTCTGTTAAATGATGGGATTAATTAGCATGCAGTTACTGCAAAAGCCAGCTCATATTAGTGTGCCTAGCTAATTAATTTTCTCATCTAGCCAACGTTAGTTTTCCCAACAAGCCATTCAGTTAGCCTAGCCAGGTAATCTCAGTTTGCCTAGCAACTTAATGAATGTTTCTTAAGTCAACTAATGTCAGTTTGCCTGGCTAGTTAATATTATTTAATGTTTCTTTGGGATCAAAAACGTGTCTATCTATCTATCTATCTAGTTTACCAGCATTACCTAGCCAGTTTTACCTAGCTAGCTTTGCTTAGCCAGTTTTACCTAGCAAGCTTTGCCTAGCTAGTTTTACCTAGCTAGCTTTGCCTAGCCAGTTTTACCTAGCTAGCTTTGCCTAGTTAGTCTTACCTAGCCAGCTTTGCCTAGCAAGTTTTACCTAGCTAGCTTTGCCTAGCCAGTTTTACCTAGCTAGCTTTGCCTAGTTAGTCTTACCTAGCCAGCTTTGCCTAGCAAGTTTTACCTAGCTAGCTTTGCCTAGCCAGTTTTACCTAGCTAGCTGTGCCTAGCCAGTTTTACCTAGCTAGCTTTGCCTAGTTAGTCTTACCTAGCCAGCTTTGCCTAGCAAGTTTTACCTAGCTAGATTTGCCTAGCCAGTTTTACCTAGCTAGCTGTGCCTAGCTAGTTTTACCTAACCAGTTTTACCTAGCTAGCTTTGCCTAGCTAGTTTTACCTAGCCAGCTTTGCCTAACCAGTTTTACCTAGCTAGCTTTGCCTAGCCAGTTTTACCTAGCCAGCTTTGCCTAGCTAGTTTTACCTAGCCAGCTTTGCCTAGCTAGTTTTACCTAGCCAGGTTTGCCTAGCCAGTTTTACCTAGCTAGCTGTGCCTAGCTAGTTTTACCTAGCTAGCTTTGCTTAGCCAGTTTTACCTAGCAAGCTTTGCCTAGCTAGTTTTACCTAGCAAGCTTTACCTAGCTAGTTTTACCTAGCAAGCTGTGCCTAGCTAGTTTTACCTAGCTAACTGTGCCTAGCAAGTTTTACCTAGCTAGCTTTGCCTAGCCAGTTTTACCTAGCTAGCTGTGCCTAGCTAGTTTTACCTAACCAGTTTTATCTAGCTAGCTTTGCCTAGCTAGTTTTACCTAGCTAGCTTTGCTTAGCCAGTTTTACCTAGCAAGCTTTGCCTAGCTAGTTTTACCTAGCAAGCTTTACCTAGCTAGTTTTACCTAACAAGCTGTGCCTAGCTAGTTTTACCTAGCTAGCATTGCTTAGTCAGTTTTACCTAGCTAGCTTTGCCTAGCCAGTTTTACCTAGCAAGCTGTGCCTAGCTAGTTTTACCTAGCTAGCTTTGCTTAGTCAGTTTTACCTAGCCAGCTTTGCCTAGCCAATTTTACCTAGCTAGCTTTGCCTAGCCAATTTTACCTAGCTAGCTTTGCCTAGCCAATTTTACCTAGCCAGCTTTGCCTAGCTAGTTTTACCTAGCCAGCTTTGCCTAGCTAGTTTTACCTAGCCAGGTTTGCCTAGCCAGTTTTACCTAGCAAGCTGTGCCTAGCTAGTTTTACCTAGCTAGCTTTGCTTAGTCAGTTTTACCTAGCTAGCTTTGCCAACCAGTTTTACCTAGCTAGCTTTGCCTAGCCAGTTTTACCTAGCAAGCTGTGCCTAGCTAGTTTTACCTAGCTAGCTTTGCTTAGTCAGTTTTACCTAGCCAGCTTTGCCTAGCCAATTTTACCTAGCTAGCTTTGCCTAGCCAGTTTTACCTAGCAAGCTGTGCCTAGGTAGTTTTACCTAGCAAGCTGTGCCTAGCTAGTTTTACCTAGCTAGCTTTGCTTAGTCAGTTTTACCTTGCCAGCTTTGCCTAGCCAGTTTTACCTAGCCAGCTTTGCCTAGCCAGTTTTACCTAGCCAGCTTTGCCTAGCAAGTTTTACCTAGCCAGCTTTGCCTAGCCAGTTTTACCTACCCAGTGTTGCCTAGCCAGGCAAATATAATTTGATTCTCTGAAATTGACTGAAAATATGGCCCATCTTTGTTCTTGTAATAATCTCGAGAGGAGGTACCGATGGTAAAACACTCGCTGATAATCTCTGCTTTTCCAGCTCTGTAAATCCAGAATTCTAATGCCACGCCACTGCTGTGCTGTGAAGTGTTTATCTCTGCACACATGACTGACTACAACTAATCCGTCAGAGATTTCTGCAGCACTGTTTTATCTGAACCCCTGTTTAAAACACATGAATACTGTCCCACAGTGTCCTCTCTGTTTCTCATCAGACAAACCCACCATCACACAACTTTCCAGTGGTACTATATCGCTAACTCAGGGTGATGAGCTGGTTCTGAACTGTTCAGCTCATGGTAACCCCAGTCCTCAGTATTTCTGGAACTTACCTGGAAACAAGAACCTCACAACCTCCTTCATCTTCATCAACAGTGTCAAGTCAGATGATCAGGGTCAGTACATCTGCACTGCCTACAACGATGAAGGCTCTGATTCACTGACTGTGGTGGTTCACGTTGCAGGTGAGTGTGAAGATCATGTAAAGGCTGTATGTCTAGACCTGATCTGAGAAAGTGAAGCTGATGTTCTGTTCCTTCATATCTTCATCAGTGGACTACAAGCTGATCATCATTGCTGTCTGTGCTGTGGTTGGCGTGGTTGGCTTGCTGATTCTTTCCTGGTGGTACTGTTACCGATGCACCCGCAGTGCCACTGTATCCAGAAGAACCTGACATCATATACACACAATGCCAACGTGGTCCACAGAGACGATGCTAATGATGCTAATCTACTCTTGAACAGAATCTCATATCAACATGGAGTTTTTACTCATGGTTTTATTTTAATTTCACAATTTTAACAACAATGCAAAACATTCAGAATCTTGTAGAATCCATGCACAGTAATATTCATGAGGCAGTGGAGGCCAAAGGAGGCACATCAGAATCAGGATGAGGATCAGAATACTGTATTGATCCCAGAGGGAAACTGCAGTTGTTACAGTTGCAACCATTTATGTAAAAGAATAAACACTTTAATCGTTTAAAACAAAAAAGAGAAATTTGCAGTATGTACACAAGATTTAAATACAGTGAAGTGACTGTAATCATAAATATGAAACATGCTGTGTAAAGTAGTTCAAATTATTGTACCTCTGAGTTGTTGCACACACAGTTATTATTATTACACATATGAACAGGTCGGTGTTGAGTTTTGCACAGATGATCCACACTTAGTGAATCACACACTGAGGGAGGAGTTATAGAGTTTGATGGCCACAAGTAAGAATGACCTCCTGTGGTGCTCTGTGGTCATTTCGGTAAAGTGAGTCTTGCACTGAATGAGCTCCTGTGTCTCATCACCGTGTCGTAGAGTGGGTGGGAGCCATTGTCCACAATGGCCTGCAGCTTAGACAGCGTCCTCCTCTCCGACACGGCCGTCAGCGAGTCCAGCTCCACACCCGCAGCATCACCGGCCTTGCAGATCAGTCTGTTAAGTCTGTTGGCATCTGCCACCCTCAGCCTGCTTCCCCAGCATGCAACAGGATAGCACTCACCACCACAGGCTCATAGAAGATCCTGAGCATAGTCCGGCAGATGTTGAAGGACCTCAGGCGCATCAGAAAATAGAGACGACCTTGGCCCTTCCTGTAGAGGGTGTCAGTGTTCTTAGCCCAGTCCAGTTTATTGTCCTCCACAGTGTCCACACTGCAGGCATACATACTGTGGTCTCCCAGTCAGTTAATCAACAATCCACAACACAAGGGGGGCATCTACTTGCATCACTGTGAGCTTGTCACCCAGAAGAGCAGACCCAATGTTGTTGAATGTACTGGAGAACTCAAAAAACATGACCCTCACAGAGCTGGCTGGCTCATCCAGGTGAGCATATACTTGGTTGAGCAGGTAGATGATGGCATCTTCAACTCCCAGGCGGGGCTGGTAGGCGAACTGGAAGGGGTCCATAAATGGCTGGACCATGGGCTGGAGCTGATCCAAAGACAAGCCTTTCCATAGTCTCCATGACGTGGGACGTCAGTGCCACTGGCCTGTAGTCTTTGGCGTCACTGGGTCATGGCGTCTTCGGAACAGGAACATATATACTTAACTGATAAACTGGCAAATCAGTTTGTAAGTTACCTAAGTGATTCTATGAATCAGGGTGATTTTGTCTATTTACTTGCTCTTCATTACAGAATTGGCAGTTGCCGTATCACAGCTCAGTACTTTGAAACAGTGACTTCACCTCTGAAGTTTTCAAACTCACCCCTAAAGAGATGGACCTGAGTAATGATGATCCCCTTGATTTAGGGATGATTCAAAATAAAATACAGTTATTGTTTTTTGTGTTATGGCACAAAAATTGATTTCTTATCTTGACATTATGTGCTGTCCTAACAAATAGATTTGGTGATAAAAAGTTTTCATCAAAAATGATCATCCTCACTTTACCAAATTATGCTAATTCAATTAGAACACCTGTTCACAAGACTGTTCACAAGACCTAGATTCAGCCAAAGTCAAGACGAAAAATAATTTAAGTGGCAATTGGCTTTGTAAGCTAATCTAAAAGTAGGCTCAGTCCATGTCTGTCTGAAAAACTGCCCTGTAAGGTTTACACTGAGTTGTCAGATTATTAGGTACTAGTAGTTTCTCCTTCACATCACACAAATTGTACGTTCCAATAAATTATGTCTTACGACTTTGGTGTGTCAAGAACTTCCGTTTCTTTTAATGTAATTTTGAAATAGAAAAACAGGCAGCGTCAATAAAGTCTGAACAGGAATCTGAACAGCAATATCGCAGGAGTTCAACACCAAGTGTGCAGGACGTCACCTTAGAACTCTCTGCTTATTGACTGGAAATGAAAACTTGATTTAATGCCTAAAGAACACTATGCCATAGAATACACATCAATATCTATATAAGAACTGTATTTATTTCTTTATTCCAGAATTGCTACTTCTAAACGTACTCAGTCATTTTGTCAAATGCAATACCTGCCTTCATCACCAGAGGTCAGCCTCACCTGAGTATTGACTTGCTCCCTAGTGACACCTTGACCTATCTTTCCTGCAGCTCATCAGTGGTGGACAGTAACTCAGTAAATGTAATTAGTTTCTGTACTTTAGTATTTTTTGGTGTATCTGTACTGAAGTTTCTCCATTCTGTGCGACTTTTTCCTTTCACTCCACTACATTTCAGAGTCTAATATCCGACTTTTTCCTCCTACATTTTGAGAAATCTGTCGTTCCTTTTGGTTCCTGTGTGTAAAAAATGTAACATGTCAAAAGTAATGAAAGAATCACAGGTTGTACAAGATATATGAGTCCAATGATTAGCACAATAATTATACAGCAAATTGAAGAAAGTCTCAGATTATTTTACTCTGTGGATTCCATATAATAACTTTTCCAAGATGGGAAAATCCAAGTGATTACTAAAACTGTACTGATACTTACTTGAAGACTTTGGTGTTTCTGTTGAGCAATGATGAGGTTTTTGCCAGTGCTGGAATAAGGAGAGCAGATAATCCTGTGCTCTCAGTGGATTCATTTGAGAATTTCTTTCATATTTTAATTCCGACTTGCTGTATCTCCCGATGTATAATGAGTGAATCAGACTCATGGCACAACCCCCGGGCCACTAAGATGAGTCTTGTGACTCAGATTCAAGGGTTTATTCTGATTTCTTCACTACTCTAGACACACAGATAACTGACTTGCTAACCAGTCTGAGCTAAATAGGTATGGTCTTCTTGTATAAGCTTGCTGTTTCAGAAGTATAAGCACATGCTAGTGCTTTATTAATCCTAAAGCTGCTGCTGATGTTCTCTTATGAGTGCATGATAACTAGCTAGTTAATTTAGCTAATGTGGAATAAGCTACAAC